>NC_088921.1:35822500-35965000 GCF_038396675.1 Hydra vulgaris
TGCGAATGTAATGTACCTAAATGAACATTGTGGCAACGTCTCTTGAACATTAATTTTTAACTGTGTATACACAATTTTCTAAAACATTCACAGAACATGCTTGAACATTCTCAACATTTGTTGAATATACTCAAAGGTTTTGTGTTAGCTGGGTAGCTACATGTTGTAAGCTATAAAGTATAGCTATATTGCAGCTATAAAACTGCAATATAGCGACATAGATAGCAACATGTCTTAAAATAAGATCACTATGTTAAAAGTTCAGTTTTTATCATAAATATATCAAATCCAATACTAATAATCAAATTTTTTCAAATGTAAAAACAAAATAAAACAGTAATGTGAGATAAAAAAAATTGCTCCAAAAATTGATATAAAGCTAGCTATTTGCTAGTCAATTGCTAGCTGATTTTCTACTGAGTCTTTATAAGTTAAATTTCTTTAGAAACAACATTTCTTTTGAAGTAATATTTCTTTAAAATAATTTTGCTCCGCATATTTCTTTTCTCATTGAAAATAAAGACCTCGAAATACAGTTTGACATGAGGTAGGCTGTTGTTTCTTTTTATGCCTGACCAAGTCCCAAACTCCATTTTATTGTTGGCACTGTTCCAATATAATTTGCACTCTTTTATTTTTTAAATGTTTGAAAGTTTTCCTGACTAAGAAGAAAATGTTTGTTTTATTGTCTGATTTATTGAGGGAGTAGTGCAGCAGAGTGTACATATATCGACTGAAATAGGTTGAACATGCAAGGAGTGCCTCTATATCGACTCATAGTTTTGGATAGGGCAGGCACTTTTTTTTACTAAAATATTTTTTTTTGGTTTTGTTGACTATTTATTTTTTGATGTCAACAAATTTTAGAAATTTTGTTCTATAATTTAATAAAAAGTGATAGTGAATTGCGGTATCTGGAAATGTTTCCGGTCTTTAAATTTTTAGCTTTTTAAAAACCGTTAACTTTATTTTTATCACTAAACTCAAAAGGTGTTATTCAAAATAAGATATTTTTATTGATCTTAAGTTATGATATAAAATCTCATTATAGAACCATATTCTTACTATTATTATTATCATTAAAAATTATGAATAAAACATTAATATTTTAATTCATATTATAAATCATCAGGTAAAATTAGAAAAGTAAAGCATTCATTACAATGTAGTATTAAAAAACAATCGCAAATCGCAACAGTGTAAAAAAATTTAGCGGTGATCAAATATTTTAAATGAAAGAAATCGTGAAATAAGATATAAAATACTTTTATATCTTATTTAAATCTTATTCAATAGCTTCTTATAAATTAAATGCTCATAATTCTTTAGCAGATATGTAATTAAACAAAATGAAAGACAGGAATTTAAAAGTACAAAAACTAATCGAGTTTCTAACGTTAAGTTTAATTCCAAAACAGCGTTTATTGCTATTTTAATTTCATTAATTTTATCAGCAAATGGCTTAACACTTTTAATTCTTGCAGACCACCGTGTATTTGAAATAGTGTGCAAAGAACATCCAGTATTATTTTTTAATATTTCCCATCTTTGTGGCCTACTACTAAATATATTGTATAGTTTTTTTATAGTGCCGAAAAATCTTACAACATGAATGCAAGATTCTGCTGCATGAACACCACATAAATTTAAACTATAACATGCACAAGGAGAAAAAATTGCCAATGGATTAATTTGCAAAATGCGAGCTTGTGCACCTTTATATGATCCACTCATGTTAGATCCGTTATCATATCCTTGTGCACTACAGTCACTTATAGGAATATTATACCTTTGTAGCGTTTCAAGAATTAAATTAGCAATATCTTCTCCAGTCTTCTTATTGCAGTCAACAAATGCAAGAAATCTTTCCATAAGTTCGAATTTGTTGGACTTAATAGTAACGTACCGTAAAATGAATGTAGTTTGTTCTATATGCGCAGAATCGGGTGTTGCGTCTACAATAAGGGAATAATACTTCATAGTTTCTCTTTCCTTTAAAATACAATTTCTCAAGTAATCTGCACAGCATGATATGAATTCATTTTGAATGTCTGGCGATAAGTAATGTACTCGCAATCTCTGCTTTTCGATTTGTGTCTGCTTTATGTTTTTTAAATGTTCTTTTAAAAGCAGATCGTAATGACTCAAAAGTTCTAATAATCCTAGAAAATTTCCATTGTTCGAATCTCCAATCAAATGAGTAACACCTCTAAAGGCAATCCACGCTCAGCAAGAAACAAAATTACATCTAATAATCGTTTTAATAAATCTTTCCATTTCTGTGTCTCATTTTGTATTTGTTTTACTATATAGCAATCAATAGTGTTATGTTTATTAATATTTTTTTCTAAATTTCGCCACTGGATATAACAAGGTTTATGATTACTAGATTTTTCATGGTCAAGTATTCTGTCATATAATTTTTTGTACCCTCTATTAACCTGCCAACCATTTTCTGTAGCAAAAATTCATCTTTGCTCATGAAATTTATAAAATAAACGTCAAGGAAAACAAAACAAAGCATTTTTAGATTTGCTCCAAGCTAACCAATCACGAGGAACTATTTCTTTATTTTTTAAACGAAAGCTTAATAAATAGGTAGGGAATTGACAACCGTGTTTATCTACAGGAAATATTGTTGGGTGTAGTTCTGGACCTCTTAGAATGGCATCTTCTACCTCTTTTGGTGTTACCTTTACTTTTACCACTCCAATATCGATGTTGGCACAGTCGGTATACAAAGAAAGTATCGAAATATCAGAAATTCCAACAAATTCCGTTTCATTCCTTGTGCCTAATGGGTCCGAATCAATATCTCCATTATCACAATAATCATCATTCTGTGTTTTTGAAGAAATTTTAAACCCCAAATTTTCTAGTGTTCTCATACCTCTAGAACTTTCTTCATTTCTTTTTTGTCGCTCTTTTTGTTTTTCGTATTTATCGCCAAATTTATGGCGAGAAATCATATTCTGTATTTCAGAAATTAAAACGTAGCTCTTTATACAGAATTTATAAATAAATAATGCAAATTAAAGTTTACGAATAATAACGTTTTTTTAATGATATTAATATTTGAATAATAATATTTTGTATTTAACACAATTGTAATATTTATTAAAAGTTTTAATTTAACACATATATGTTATTTACATAATGTAAACTAAAATTAAAAATATACGTTTACAAAAAACATTAGCGTGTCTAAAACGAAAATATTAAAATGCAGCATTAATGAGAGATCAAGTCATGCAATCTTTACAACTGTTAACGTTTTATAAGAAAATTAACAAATGAAAAGTTAACAATGTTGATTGAAAAAATTCGAACTTTAGTTTTGATTGAAATTTAATTGAAAAATATTCGATTGAAAAAATTCGAATTTTAATATTACAAAAAAAAAATAGCAAGAATAAAAAGAAGCATATTTGTTAAAAATTTTAAAGACAAAAAATAAGTGATGAATAAATAAGACTTCATGAAAAAAAACTATTTGTACACACACGGGGCCCTGGGAATCTTCCCCGTCTACCCCTCCCCTCCTCTCTTGGCGGCCATAATCGCCTGTATAATATTTTGTTGACTAAGACATATTTCCGTTAAGTAATCAGGTCTGCGAATTATGAAAAGATGAAAAAAATTAAAATGATAAATTTTGGGGTATCATAAAATATAAATGTTTGTAGCAAAAAAAACCCAGAACGAAGATTCTTTTTTTAAAAAAAAAAAATTTTAAAATCACAATCGCTTGTCTAAATTTAAATAAGATTTTAAATAAATAAGTTATTTAGGTAAAATGAACATCATAGTTTAATAATATGATCTGTTCTGATTGTTTATTAACAATTTTTCTTAGTTATAAGCTCTTTCTTGGTCAATATTTTTATCAAATTTCACAAAAAATACAATTCTTGTATTTTTTTTGTGAAGTTTGATAGAAATATTGTATTTTGACAACTATATATAGTAAATATATGTCAGAACCGATTAGAACTAGAATCTATAGTGGGTCAAGGCCCTTTTTCAAAAGATTTTAACTAAATTCATGTTCACGCCGATGAGTGAAAGTGATCTAAAGACTCCAAAACAGTGTTCTTTAGATTCACTATAAGGGCTAATAAAAAGATTTTGAAAGTTATATGTAAAAAAGAAAAGTCTCTTTAAATATTAAAAAAACAGGAAGCAAAAAAAATTATAACCTAAAGCTCTTGTTTGAACATAATACGCTGATAAAATCATGCTAATTCCAAATAAATAAATTTTAACAATTTGTAAATTGCCTTAATTACACCGAGTAACTTAAAACATTAAAATTTTTTAATAAATAATTCCTCAAAGTTTCCTTCAACACAAAAATTGAATTTAATGTTTCATACAATGCGCAAATAGATTTAGTATAATTTTTTATTGGTTTATTGAAAATTTTTTATTTATAATCCTTAAATTAATATCCAATGTCCTCTACTTTCAAAAAAAGTAGAGGACATCTGTCTCAAAAAGAAGCAAAGTTATTTAAAAATTTCAAAAGTAATCATCATTTTAAAAAAATATTAGAAAAAAATAGTTATAATTAAAAAAAACTTTTTTTTAATTTTTTAAATATTTTTTTTTGGTATTAAGGATCATATTGCACAGTTCAGACTTGAGGTGGCCCCCCTAAACCTAATTACATTTTGGAAATGTTTAATAGAGTTGCTTGTGAAAAACAATAAAAACTTTAGAATAGAAGACATAATAAGAATTGGAACAGATATATATATATATATATATATATATATATATATATATATATATATATATATATATATATATATATATATATATATATATATATATATATATATATATATATATATATATATATATATATATATATATATATATATATAATCAAATTTCAAAAAGTCAAATTTTAGAAAAATCAGGTTTCTTTATTTTCTTAAGAATAGAATAAGTTTAAGTAAATTAAATAATGAACTCAACATATTTTGATGTTTAGTGGTTACAAATACCAGAATATAAAACTTGGGTAATGTGTGGGGATACAAATACCTCAGCAAAATGTAGAGTTTGTCCACAAAAAATTACATAAAAACAAAAACCTTATCCTTAAACACAACTTTAACTTAATGACATAGAAACCAGTATGTTACAATATGTAAGTCTTATTTGTTGAAAATTTAATGAAAGTGTTTTTTTATGCCTTCAAAGATACAATTTGGTCTATAATATCTTTTAAATTTAATTGAGCTGTTGATTCTGCTTCAATAGCTAATAGACTTAGTGCTTGTAATGTCAAATACAGTATATGTGTTGTGACTATCAGTGAATGATCAACTTATTAAAATATGTTAATGTTGACATAGGTAAAATGTGGGAAATTTTCAATGTTTAAAATGAGGTAAAAAAGTGTGGAAATTTCTTTTAACTTTAACCCTATTACTGTCTCAACCCAACTTTTTTTTTTTTCATTCAAAATCAGAAGTTCCCTAATTGCGAAGTCATTGCTTTTTTTTTTAAAGTGAGTAGTAAGTTATTGTTTTACCAAAATAGCTTAATTATACTACATTGCATTACATTATAGCATCATATTTTGCACTTAATAAAACATATATTATTTATATTATTTATGTATATTATTTTATTATTTATGAGTTAATGCGTTATATTATTTATATTATTTATGTATATTATTTTATTATTTATGAGTTAATGCAGTTTGTTTTAATTTTTTAGATATAAATAAATAAAAAGGTGCTCACTATTTGTTATGATAGTCAAGATTATTATTAAAGCTTAAAAAATAATCTGTGTTTGCATTTCTTAGCTATATAATAATAATAATAATAATAATAATAATAATAATAATAATAATAATAATAATAATAATAATAACAATAATAACAATAATAACAATAATAATAATAATAATAATAATAATAATAATAGTAATAATAATAATAATAATAATAATAATAATAGCTACATAATAATAATTGTTAATGTTGATGTTTGTATAAACATTTATATAATTTTTTACAATGATAAATTTTTTTTTAAAGTTATTTGGCTTGGGCCCTAAATATACCTTGAATACCTTGGGCCCTGAATATACCCTGATTAACTCTTTCTGGCTGTGGGCCCTGCAGGCCCTTTGCTACACAACTGCTGCTACATCAAGAGAAATAAGTATAACATGCAAGTAGTGCTGCAACATTGATGCTGGGTTTCACTAGGGCAGGCAATCTTTTTATTAAAAAAAATTAATTTGTTTTCTAATTTTTTAATTAAATTTTGAGGTAATTAGCTTGGATTTAATAATTTTAAAACTGATTTTTTCTAAATTCTTTGTAGTAAATCAATTTTAAATTAAAGTAAAAACATTGAATTTATGGTGGCCTATAACTCAATCTAATTTTAAAATTTTATAAATCTTAGATTATGATGTTTTTGATTTTCAACCAAGTATTTTTGATTTTTATATTTACACCTAATTAAACATGTACTACTAATTTTCCAACCTACTAAATCATTGATCTACTTTATTTTTGACCTACTGAATTTTCAATCTACTGAATATTCAACCTACTGTTTTTTGAATTTTATAACTATGTCTTTCCAGTATTTATTTTTTTGTTGATTTGAATACGAGCCAAATTTGATCATTCTTGGCAAAGTGGTTGAAGCGCTGTCTTCAGAATTGAGAGGTATCAGGTTTGATAAATGTTCGATGAAAACGTATTGATTGTTTATTTAAAAAAAAAAATTGTAGTTTAAAAAGAAACAATGTTTAAAACACAGACCAGATAATCGGTTGAAAATTAATTTATCTCAAATCGGTCTAACTATCTGACATTTTTATTCACTTTGTCATTCATTTAGATTTTTTTTTTTTTTTGTTTAGTTTTTTATTTTTTTAATTTAGTTTTTATTTCTTTTCCAGTTTGATAGTTTTTGTTTTAGTTGACATTTGTTTATTCAGTGCATTTTTTAAACGCGCTAACTTAAAACATGTAAGGAGTCATGGCCAAGTTGTCAAAACAAAGTGTTATATGCATGGTCATACACGACGTGCAACAGCACACATCTCCTGAGAAGGCTTATATATACATATATATATATATATATATATATATATATATACATACATATATATATATATATATATATATATATATATATATATATATATATATATATATATATATATATATATATATATATATATATATATATATATATATATATATGGTGTTTTTCCATTAGTTTTCCATGGTAAAATAGCATGTTTTGTTTTCAAGTTTTTTGAAATCTAGTATTATTTCAATTGTCATATAAAAATGTAAAAAGCAAATTCTATTTATAATTTTAAAAAATAGTATATATAAATATGATAATTAATAACTTCAAGCTTTAACAAAATAAAAAGAATCATCAATAAAACGTATTCAATCCAAAAAAACATCAAGACCATTTATAAGTGTGATTACACCACCAACTTTAATTGCAGAACCAGGTAATATCAAACAAATTACCATTCACATTTTAATATTCATTATTATTTTCACTACAGTTAGTATCATTGTCTATTTCACCAATCTTGACAATACATCATAATACATCATACAATACATCATAAATCATAGTACATCATACATAATACATCATACAAGACATAATTAATTTTCTTTATTTCCTAATTTATTTATACTTATAATTATTATCTATTATAACTTGCTTTATAATTATGGATCAACACCTAATGTTTTGAATATTCTATATAAATGTTGCCAAATGTTGGGTAACATTTATATAGAAAAAAGTAGCAATGAATAAATCATCATATATAAGTAATAATTATAAGACTATTACCGCTTTTTCGTATGAGCTTTCTGCATGGTGTACAACATCATTTATATTTCCAGTCAAATCTTCCTACTTATAATGTAGTAATTTAAGTAAAATGATTGAGTCAAAATAAAAAGATTTATGCACATATATAAATGTTACCTGTATGTTGGTAACGTTTATATAGAACAAGGCAGCTATATAAGGCAGTTATATAGAACAAATATAGTATTACATATAAATTGTAGTTTGAAAAAAAACTTACTTCATCTGAGTTATCTGCATGATGTACAACATCATTTATATTGTCAGTCAAACCTGCCTGCTGATAATGTAGTAATTTAAATAAAATGATAAAGTTAAAATGAAAAGATTAATGCACATATATAAATGTTACCTTTAAGTTGGTAACATTTATATAGAACAAGGCAGAAACAAATATATTGTTACTTATAAATGGTAATTTAAAAAAAGCATACTTCTTCTTTGTCCAACCTATCTGAAAGGTGTAAAATATTATTTTTATCGTCAGTCAAACTTGCCTGCTTATAATGCAGTAATTTAAACAAAAGGATAAAGTTAAAATAAAAGGACTTATGCACACACTATTAAATTTAAAAAGTTATTATATTTTTACTTTACTATTTAAAACGAAATAAACATAACAATTATAATAAATATGTAATTTATTAAGTATAGTAATGTAAAAACATAATAAATATGAAAGTGTATACACAAATTGATTTATTTTTACTTTAAACAAGCACTTCACATTAGTTAAAAAAAAAACAAATAAAAATATTTGTGTTTTAATAGATAAAAGTGTATTATTTATAAATATTGCTTTTATATGCTTACATTTTACTGTGAAGTAAAATCTTGTGCATTAATTAACTTCCCTTTCTAATATTTTTAAAACATTACCGTAATTGTTCTTGGAACATCGTTACAAGTTGAATCCCAAAGATTATGCTCATATCTTTTCTGGTTAATTCGAACTCAAATCACTATTTTAATTAGACAGCTTTTGAACTATTAAAAAAAATATTAAATGCATATAAAAACTGACGTTATAAATGATATAAATGATGAACAACATTATTTATATCACCAGTCAAACCTGTTGGCTTATAATGTAGTAATTTAAATAAAATAATAAACTAAATATAACAGGATTTATACGCAAACTATTACATTATTTGCATACTTTAATAATTCTGCTATTTAATAGTAATGAATAAATATCCCTACTAGATATGGTCACTAACTAAATCCTAACTTGAATGTTTGCATCAACAAAAAGACAAAAATAACTTAACAGAACTAAAATTTAATAAAACATTTACCATAAAATAAAGTGTTTTAACTTTAAACATTTTTATGCAAACTAAAGCCATTAGAAAAAAATTAAAAAAGATAGTACTAGTTATCTTTTGTACATTAGTTATCTAATCTTATCCGATACACTGCTCATCTAAGTTTATCTAATACACTGGTTATATAATGTACATTAAAACTAAAATATATGTAGTAAACCAAGTAAATAAAAAATCAAACTGATTCATTTGACATTACTATTACTTCGCTTACTTTGCATAACTTTCTATACTATTGCAAGTTATGCAAAGTAAGCGAAGCTATTGGCAATAGCTAGAATAAGATAAATATATGCATTTTATAATGCCTCATAATATGATAATATGCAGAGATGTAAAGATAGTAAAGGTTAACACCAAGACATTATGACTCAATACCAAGACTAAGACCAAGACTCAAAGCTTCAAGACCAAGACTCCAAGCTTCAAGACCAAGACAGTTAAGTCTCGAGACGTCTCAGGACCAAGGTTTAAATCTCAAAACCAACATTCTAGCTATTGCAAGTATGTCTAGTTGTTTATATCTGTATGTTTAGTTTGAATAATATTATATGTGATGCATTATAAAAAACATATAATTTGTAACCTTAGTAAATTAAAAAAAATAGAAGAATGCAAAAAATATTATTTACTCAAGTTACAAATGTAACTCTACATGTTCGACGACATCTTTAATTGCGCATTTGTAAAACCCATGGTGCAGCATGAGTTTTGAAAATAAAACCGTGGTCTTTTACGTATAAAACAGGAATCCAAATTTGAAACACCAGGTGAACTTAAAACAAATAAACTTAGATGCTACTCTAAAACATTCGACAAGTGTTTAAAAAATTAATATCTAAATTAGCTTTGCTTAACTTTCTTGGCAACTTTTTAAGTTTTCTAAAATTCTTATTAGAAACTTGTTTGTTAATTTTAAGATTATCATTAGCAATATCGGTGGTTGCTCGAATAGGTACATTAGTGTATAGGCTTGTGATGTTGTATGATACTAAGTATTTTCCATAAATGTTAGCTTGATTCACATCTATTTCTACTAATCAGCATGAATCCGAAAACCAAGAAGTCATGAAAAACTACTTTACACTTCCTTATGTTGGTAATATATCTGATCAAACCAAAAAGAGTTTAAACTCTATCATTGTAAACCTATAAACTTTAATTTATTTTTTACCTCCTTTAAAATTTTTAATATGTTTTCACCAAAGGATCCTCTTCCTGTAGAGTTCAAATCATCCTTTGTTTATAAATGTGTATATGCAGGATGTAAATCCTGTTATATAGGCAAAACTTCTTGCCATTTTAAAACACAAATAATTGAACATTACAGGAGAGACAAAAGCTAACATATATACAAACATCTCCATGCTAACAATAATTATTTTAATAATTATAGTAATAACTGTTCCTCGATATTGGATTCTGCCTCCAATAAATTTGAGCTTAAGATTAAGGAAAGTTTGTTCATTGAATGGAAAAATCCAGATATGAACAAACAGTTGAACCATTATAAAATATCATTTTTCACATTTTAATTACCATTTTATTAGTCGTTAACCTTTTGTTAAAAAAATAATTTAATAATTTTTTTATTGTATTTCTTATATTGCCTGTTTTGTCGGAATTAATAAAAAAATTTTCATTTATATTTTATTACTGTAGAATATTTGTATATAAAATTAAGTTTTTTTTTTAACCCAGCTGAAGATGACTATAAAATGGTGGAAACATGTATTCTAATTTTATTTGTTAAAAAATGGTTTTTATTAATAAGTGGAAAAAATTAGTCTTATTTTTCATTCGTTTTATTAGTCTTATTTAATTATTATAATATTTATTTTTTGCGAATGAAAAATAAGACTAATTAAAAATTAGTCTTATTTTTCATTCGCAAAAAATAAATTTTGGAAACATATTAAAAGACATCACAATAAGTATAAACAAGTTTCTAAAAAGGATTTTAGAAAACTTGAAAAGTTGCATAGAAAGTTAAGCAAAGCTAATTTAGATATTAATTTTTTAAACACTTGTTGAGGTTTTGGAGTAGCACCTAAGTTTATTTGCTTTAAGTTCAACTGGTTTTCCAATTTGGATGTTTTATATGTAAAAGACTACTCTGAAGTGCAATAGTTAAGCGTAACAAAGAAAAGTTTCATCTATGCAAAGAAATTTTGCTTTAGAAGAAAATTTAGAATTAGCTGTGTCTTCTATTGATTTTTCTATTGATTTATCTTAAATAAAGCGCTGAAACATAATTTGGAAAAAGAGAATGTATATATGTTTGTATATATATATATATATGTATATGTATATATATATATATATATATATGTATATGTATATGTATATATATATATATATATATATATATATATATATATATATATATATATATATATATATATATATATATATATATATTCACACACATTTTTTAATTTTTAAAAATTAAAAAAAATTTTTTTAATTATTTTTAAAATCCAGAAACTATTAAACAACTTAATTCCAGTTTTTTCAATTCTAGGTTTCATGGTGATGGCACTTTGCATTTTCCTGGAGGTAGCAAATTTGTTGGGACTTGGAAGAATGGAAAATGTATCAAGGCAAATAATTAGTTTTTTAATATCCTTGTAAGTTTGCAGGCTTTTTTATTAAGTATTTTTTGTTCTTACACAACATTTTTTAACAACATGGTTTTAATTTGCTGAAGCATTTTTATTATTTGATACTTAATATTTTTGTCTCTGATAGTTTGTATTCGTGTAATTTTCTTTTACATATATTATAAAAAGCCATAGCTTAAAAATCAGTCTACACAAGTTGCTAGGCAAAAAACTTGCATTGGGGGATATTTGTTTTATGATTAGCTGTAGGGTTAAATCTTATTGATTTTATTTTTTGAAACTCACATTTTATTCAACAACATTATAAATGGAAAAAAATTGGAGTTTGCTTTATTAATATTAATTACCTATTTTGTATACAAAATTATCATGGAAATCTCATCAATATTGTTTGGATAAAAGTCATATTTATGTTGGTAATAATGACCAAATCATTGAAAAGGAAGCAGTTTCTGCCGTTGCATTAGAGCAAGGTATCTCTAAACTTATCTGCAAAAGATATTTCAACGATATAAGCAGCAACATTAATTATTAAAATTAGGCACTACTCACTAATGATTGCAATCAAGAAGGGTTTTGACAATTTTGAAATAATAAAAAATCATAATCAATACTTTTGAAGTAATAGTAATTATGGCTTATAGTTGAGAAGTTACAGTTGAGATGTTACAAAGTTTTATGTATATTAGTTGAGAATAGAGTTAAATAGACTTTAAAATTTTTTTAAAAAACAGTTTTTAGTATAAACATCCATGTCACTGGTTCCCTGATTCCGTAATGCTAAAACTTATTATTTCTTAGCGGCCAATTATAATTAACCACTGAGAAGTAATAAAAAAAATTTTTCAAGCCCTCTAAATAACTTATCAATTAGTTTAGACATTACAAGAAAAAAACACATATCAACTTTTGTTCTATAAAAAAAAGAAGAAAATGAAATTCTAAGAAATAATCATTATCAAATAAGTTTCGATAGCAAAACAAAAACAGACTAGAGTGATTTTTTTAAAACAAAACATAAATCACTTGATTTATTTGCAGACAAACCCAAAGTCTTTAATAAATATATTTTTTTTTTTTACAATTCTGTGTGAACTCTCCAAAAGCTTCCATCAAAGTCTTCTAAATCACTTAATGGATAACCAATATTTTAAAAATCAATTGCAAATTCTATTATTCTTATAATCTCAATTCACCTCCTCATGGCTGAGAAGACCACTTCAATTGAGAAGGTTATTTTACTTGTGATTATAACCCTCTCTCACCTCCACTCTCTCAAAATCACTCTGAAACATGAACCTTTACAAGCAAGGCTGCTTTGCTGAGAACTTCTCTACTATATCAAATATACTATATCAACAATTTTTTTGTTATATATATGATAAAACATTGTAACTCACTCTAATTTACTGTTTAAATTGCATTTCTATGGTATTAAGTACGAGTTGTTAAAATGGATTACAATCTCTTTAACAAATCGTTCTCAATGTGTTTGTATCTGTTGATCATATTTTTTAAAAATTTTTGTAAAGACTGGAATACCTCAAAGGACTGTCTTAGGCCCCATATTATTTTTAGTTTTTATAAATAATGTAACCTTGTGTATTGAGGTGATTATGGCATCAAACTGATTGCGGACAACAGCAAGTTGTATCAAGCAAAAGACGATGGAAGCAACACACATCTCACCAATACCTTAAAAAAATGTTCAGAATTGTCAAATGTTTGTCAACTTAATATAGCAACCAAAAAACGTTTCATCTACGTTATGGAAACAGTGCTTTGCCATTCATTATTAATGAACATTGATATAACTATTGAATCTATTAAATCTATTCAAGTTTTATAATTAGTATAATTGTGTCTTTTAATATTTTTGAATATGTTTTATTACTGTTCTTTTATTGCAGGCAAGGCACATTCTTGTGCTTAATTACTTTTATAATCTTTTATCAGTCATAGTTCCTAACTTTTAATAAGAGTCTACAAACTTTTTGTTTGACCTATGTTAGAATCTTGTACCTCAGTGTAGAATCCTACCTTTTAAATCATATACATCAGATAAAGAAGGTTCATAAATATTTTACTAGAATTGTCTGTAAAAGATGTCCTCCTGTACTCCTTGATTATTCCTTGTTAAGATGTATTCCTTGTTAAGATGTAAAAATGTACTCCTTGATTATTCCTTGTTAAGATGAAGCATAATTTAAAAAAATCAAAAGTTTCACTTCACAAAGTAAATAATCATTTAAATACAAAGATATGATAAATGATTTATTTGTGCGATTTTTGAAATCTATAATTAATTTTAAAACAAAATAAATTATTTTTGAAACAATTGTATTTTATATTATTGATCTCAAAATAAATAAGGTTTATATATGTAAATGGTTGCTAGAAACGGGCGCTATGGACGCCTCTCAGTTTAATAGTAATAAATTATTTGCACTTAAGCGCCAAATAAACAGGGGCTAATAAAAATACAGTTAACCAAACAGGGAGGGGATTTAATAAACAGAGTGTTATTATTTTAAAAGACAAGAAACCAACAATTTGGTTTTTTATTTTAATTTGATTTTAATTCAATGAAAATAAAAATTAAAAAAAAGCGTTTAACAGTTTTTTGTAGAGGTATTTCTCGAATTTTTTTTTTTTTTTTTTTGTATGCGAACAAAAATCAAGTCTCCATAATTAATTATTAGGGGGGGGGGGGGGGCGCTATGAAAAAAATACGGAAGTGTAGGAGAAATAAGACGAATTTCATAAACGGCAACGACGTCTTCAGCACCTAAGATTGTTCGTTATATTGATTAAATTTTAAAATTATGAATCTTTCCTTGATTTCAGTTTGTGAGAAAAACTTTACTGGGGTAAAAAATTAAATGAATAATATTCACAAAAAAATATTGTGTTAAAAATCATGCTAAATTTTATGTGCTATATTATTTTGAAAAGTCTTTTGTATTAAGTTTTTTATTTTCATCAATGATACTTAAGAAAACGTTTGAAATTTTGAGGATTAGGTGTTTATATCCGTAAAGTCGTTTGCTATAAACTAAACTGAAAATGTAAATTCACCTCGACCAGAACTGTCAGAGAACTGAGAACTAGATAAGAAATTCGTTTAAAAACGTGTTCTTACCAAAGATATACCAGCGGACAAAATACTTAGAACTTTTTTGATTTTGTTGCGTCATTTCTTCATTTATCGTTTTAAAAGTACAAGTTCATACAAAAAAGTTTGCATCAAAGGTTTATGTAATTTTACTTGCTTAGGGAGAATATTTGTTCAAAGACAATTTAGTCTACTCACCAGAAGACTGGGGATATTGTGAATCACACGATAGAAGATATTACACAGAAATCTGCAATGGACTTAAGCCAGCTGGTATAACTTTTTAATTATTTAATTAAAAATAGATTTATTTTGATTAATAATTCTCTTTTATTATTGTTTTCTTTTATTTTTTGACACGGATGAAATTCTGTATCATATAAAATGTCTCAGGGTTATCTCAGTTAACAAATGAGATTCCAAGCAAAACAATACCTAAAGGTTGTTATGACTGTGGGGATGGTTTTTACAACCCAGAAATTCGTGTGGTTATGGATTATGATAATAAATTTTTAAGGAATGCTGGTAAGTCTAATACACCTTTAACATTTTCATTATTTAGTTTTTATATTGTAAATCTAATTTTGTATTGTAAAAAGTTTTGCGATGAAAATGCGATAAAAATTTTTTTTAGATGACGATGAACACAGTTGGATAGTAAAGCATTGTCGGCGAGAATGGGATGAAAATACTGGATTTAAAGACAATTTGCGAGAACTTTGATTTGAAATCTCGCTAAATTTATTTTAGCACTCATTCTTTTAGTAATTTCGTTAATTCAACAAAAATTTTGAATTCTTAATCTCATACTCTTATCCAAGGGTGTAATTGGTGTAGCTCTTCCTATAATTAAATATTACAGGTGCCTATGTTTATGTTTAAGTAGATACGCTTGTGTAAGTAGATACATGTTTAAGAAGATACCCTTTTTTTAAAAACGCCATTACAATTAGTTAAATCGTAATTAGACTTTCAATCTAAAATTGTGAATAATGTAAAAAAAATTCAATAACCAAATTTGATTTTATATTTTTATCTGCCGCCACTTAAATTTTAATCTTTTCACTTAAAAGATTTTGTATACAAACGTGAATCTCGTTTCATAACAATTTTGTATAATTATTACATAACACAGTGTTTGAAATAATTTTTAAAACGCTTTATCAAGATTACGTGGTTACAATATTGTATTTGATTGCCAGTTGATACTAAGTTTTATAGCTCTTTGTCGGGCCTTTAGTACTCTTGGTGATTTGTTCTCTTAAGAATTTAGTATTATTTTTACTGAAAAAAGTTTTTCAATGATCTCAAGGTTAGTGCGTAAAAGCACTATCCAAGTTATATTCACTATTCAAATTATAGAAGAAAAAGTTATCAGAACATTTGAAAATTAGCTCTGTATCTTTTTTATATTCAGCGGAGAAAATAGAATCAGCCTCCATTTTTTTTACCATTATTTTTCGTTTTAATTTAACAAAAATGGCAGTGAAACAATTATCAAATCTAATTTATTTCTTATTATCTTCTATTACAACTAAAAAGTTTATAAATTGGTATGTTTAATTAATTACAAATGGAAAAGAAAATTAAAAGTATTCAATTTGCGGAGAAAATAAAATTAGCCTCATTTACGTTATATACAAGAAAATACAGAAAATATTTTGTTTTTTCGCTCATTTAATATTTAGTATTGCTTCCTGATTTTTTAATGACTTCAAATATGACTTGACAAATACTAGTCACAAGGTTTCTATAGGAATTTCATTACAAGCTTGTCTGATACGAGTTTTCAGCTCCAAGGTGGATTCAAATTGCTTACCATTTTCATAAACCTTTCTTGAAAGTATTCCCAATAGATTTTCAATTAGGTTAAGATCTGGACTACATGCGGTCTATTCCATTACGTGAATATTTTTTTCTCTTATTCAAGCTTTTGTAAGTTTTGAATTATGGATAGCAGCATTATCTTGTTAAAAAGTGAAATTTTCACCCATCAATTCCTTACCATGTTCAAGCAAACTTATTTCTAATAAGTCAATATAGTCCTGTGAATTGATATTTGTTGAAATCCATGTCAGTGGGAGTTTTCCAGCAAAGGAAAAAGCCCCCTAAACCATAACAGTTTCACCACCAAAGTTACAACCTATCCGATTTTCTTTCTCTTTTCGAAGATCGTGCCAGTAATGTTGATCGCAATCAGGACCATCTAGATTGAAATTTTTTTCATCACTAAAGAGAACTTGATGCCACTCTTCCTGCCAAGACATGTGTTCTTTTGCAAATTGTAATCTAACTTCTTTATGCTGAGCAGTAGGTTTTGGTTTTGGTTTACGCTTTTTCCAAACTGTGTTTGGATCTTCGTGTAAGACTTGTCTCACAGTTGAACAAATACAGGTAATTGTAAATCAGTACGAATTTGAGATGCAGTCATGTGCTGAGCAGCAGCATGGCGTACAATAACTTAATTAGCACGATTATTAATTTTAAGTTTGCCACCACTTTCCTTATAAGTTCCATAATAAACGCCAATCTTGAAGTAATTATTAACCACTTTTGGAGATCTTTTAATTATCTTTGCGGTTTCCCAATTAGATAAGCTTGTATCTTTGTATACTTTAATTACTGCTAATTCTTCATTCGTTAAACGCTTACCCACGTTCCATTTCAAATTAAGGTATTGAAAACTAAATGTTAAAAACTTTATCAGTACTGATTTCACAGCCTTTATTTAAATTACTACTAATAATAAAAAAACACAATAATAATAATAAGTCACAAATGCGTATTACCAGATTAATTATTGATGAGGCTAATTCTATTTGTTACCGCATTTTCAAGTATAATACAATTTATGGTTTTATCAAATGTACCGCAATTTAATTATGCAATATTATAATCAAAAAAGTTGTTGTTTGTAACAATAATTATATGTGTGTGGATACAAAAGATGCACCGCACAAACTTGCATACAGATTTTTAAAACATTGGATCAGTACATGGTGAGGCTAATTCTATTTTCTCCACTGTATTCATTTTGCTACATAATAATTTGATTCCAATGAAGTAAGTTTGAAACTTTCGTTGCACCACTGTTACATCCCTATTAGGAATGCACAAGTTTGGATGATGAATGTTCCTAGGTTTCAATCTCCGCCGTTAAGTATTAAACTCTCGTGCAACAGTATAATTTTAATTTTACACTTCAAATAAATGCAATTTGATTATTGAATCTTTTTTCCATAACTTTTCGAATTTTTGAGCAGCCGTGGTATAGTGGTTAAAATTCTAGCTCAGAATCCTGAGATCCCAAGTTCGATGCCGGCTCTAGCTCATTGGTAAGGAAGAAAGCGTGAATTTCCTTGTTAAATCTTCTTTCGCGGTGCCCTGTGATAAGTCCGAAAGGACTTCTGGGAGCACCTCATGAACTAATAAAAAAAAATTTAAATTTAATACTTATTAAAAATTGACCTCAACAAACAAAATATTGCTAGATTAGAATTATCTTTTTCTATCTCAAAAAGTTGCGGAGAAAACATAAGTAATAAAAGTCTTTTTATACGCCGTTTCCTAGAGTTTCATTTTTGAAATTTTTTTATCTTAAAACTCATTATGTAGAGGTAAAACAAGATAATTTTAATCTCATAATATTTAACTTAACCTTGTATTACATGTTATAACATATAATACACTGTTGCATAATACAGTAAGTTTGACTATGATAACCGCAACTAGTCCCGGGAGCTCGGAGGTTATCTTTCTAATACAAAATCATTCCTTCAAAAGCACCCATTTTCAATTGGGTTTAAGTCCGGAATACCATCCAGCCATTCAAGGACTTTTACGTAATTTTTCGCTAAAAAAACTATTCACAACCTTGGATTGGTGGCATTAAGTGCAGTCATGCATAAAAATTGTGGTTTTGTAAATTGTAACATGCAAATTCAACTTTTCTCTGAGTAATTCACCATGCTTTTACCCATTCATGGTTGTCCTAGGAGTTAAAAAACTCCTGAGATAACATGGTCGAAACAGTGAATTTTTCGTCAAGCCGTTTTCTTAAGGATCTACAATCGTGCTTTTTCTGAACAATGAACTGTTGTAAAGTTGATTCATCGGAAAATAGTACTTTCCCCCAGTCGTCCTCGGTCCAATGCTAGTGCTTTTTGGCAAGTTCTAATTTTTATTTTTCATTAGAGGTGTCAGTCGTTGTTTATTAGCTGGTTTATACAACTTTGACCTGAATTCTTAGCTGAGGCGACGCGAAACTGTGCTGATCCTAACATTAGTACCTTTTGCGAGGAGCTCATTAAAGATTGTGCAACGATGTTTTTCATAATGTTATCTAACCCAAGGCTAGTTTTGTGAAGCCTACCACTTTTCTTTCGATTACCATAAAATTCTGAATGAATTTCTCTATAGCTCTTTGAACAGATAACTGACTGAAACTATGTTGTGCCCAAATTTGACGCCGTGACATTCCTTTTTGTAAAGTGCAACAATCTGAGCACATTTTGCTAAAATAGAAAATTTAAAAGGTATACAATAACAAAGCTAGAAACCTTAATCAGACATGGAATGCGGTATACAAAAAGTTGACGCAATCCCGTCTGATGCAATAATTAGGCAGGACTGCCAAATATGCAAATTTCCGGAGGTGGTAATTTTACAAATGACTGTGTAACACTTATGCTAATAAAAAAAGTAAATGACTTAAACAGTAAACCTAAAATTTGAGCAATGTGTCTCATTAGTTTAATTTATTTAACATTAGTTTAATGTATTTAAAAATAATATTGTGTGTTGGGCTTTAAACATTTATATTTTTATGAAGCATTTAAATTTTTAATATGTTATTAAACTATTTTTGTTTTCTGATTTATTTATTAAAAGCTACAACAACAATTTTAAAAAGGTGTTATGTATTGTAATTGCATTGTAGAGAATTTATTTATAACAATTTTATTATTATTATTATTTACAACAAGTTTAAAAAGTTGTTTTGTTGTGTAATTGTATTGTAGAGAATTTTCTGCTTAATCTGAAGGTGTAAAAACTGTTTTTAGAATCTTATTCTTGACTGCGCAAGTTTTAAAGTTCTCACTCCAATAAAACAACAAAACAAACACCACAATAGAAAAACAAAACAACAAAACAAATACCGCAATAGAAAAGTTGTTTGATTGCATTTTAAAAACAATTTCTCAAAGCTAATATAAACAATTACACTCTTGGTAAAAATTTATTTATTTTTTCAAAAAATTTAACTTAAACTCTCGGAACTAAAGTTCAATTCTACTATACCAAAAACTTAAAAATGAAATTTACTAGTTTTAGAATAAAGTTATAAGCAAAAATTCATAGAATTTTTTTTGAGGAAAAGTGAACACGCTAATTGATTACACTTTTTCATTAAGATAAGCGAGGCTTATCAAATAAACGATTAATTAAAATGTACATAAAAAAATTGCCTTTGCTTTCTGTCTAAAATTTTTAAAACAAAAATAACTTTTTACTTTTTTTTTTTGGTTTTTAAGATGCTCTCAGAAGTCCCTTACAAACTTATCACAAAGCACCGCGGAGAAGCATTTAACTAGGAAGTTTACGCCTCTTTCCTTACTAATGTTGCTTATTGGGCTAGAGCGGACTATCGAACCTCAGACCACTTGGTTCTAATCACTGCGCCACGGCTTCACTTGTATTTTTAGAACACAAATAACTTTTAAAATAAAGTACTTGCAATTTGCAAAGCAAAATCGAAAAAATCAAAATATCAATGAGCAAAGTTTCAGAAGCATACAGTATACCAAAAGCAACTTTTTACAAAAGTTTGTAAACAATAAAATTTAATCAAACAGATTACCATATAAATTATATAACTGTGTATAGTGTTTGAATTTGTTTCAGTGCTAATCAATTTAGCCAACTAGAGATTTCGAAGAAAATGCGCAAATTTCACCGCAAGAGTTGAATGTATTTATAATATTATTAATTAATAATTGGATTTAAAACTTTTCAAACTGAAGTTTTAAATCTAACTTTTTACCAAAGTGTGAACAATAAAATATACACACACACACATATATATACATATATGTATACATATATATATATATATGTATATATATATATATATATATCTATATATATATACATATATATATATATATATATATATATATATATATATATATATATATATATATATATATATATATATATATATATATATATATATATATATATATATATATATATATATATATATATATATATATATATATATATATATATATATATATATATATATATATATAGTTCTATAGTTTGTTGGCTTTAGGAAGAGCGGAAGGAAAAAAGTGATTCTTACGCCAACACATACGTCACTTTTAATTACTTTTAACTTTCGTCCAACATTTCCGTGTTGGACGAAAGTAAGAACCATTAATTTAATTACAAATTAATCGTTTTTTAAAAAAACCACAAAAACGCAAATTTAATTGACCAGAATGTTTTTAAAAACATTCTGAATGTTTTTATAACATTTTGAATGTTTTTAACAATATAAACAATGTTTTTATTTTTATTTTTTTTAATAAAATGTTTTTATTTTTATTTTTTTTAATAAAATGTTTTTATTTTTATTTTTTTTACTGTAAATCATGTGCGGAGTGTTGCTACATCGACTATCTTATAGCCTGACTCGCAAGGGAGTGCTGCTACATCGACTGACAAATAGCCTGACTCGCAAGGGAGTGCTGCTACATCGACTGACAAATAGCCTGACTCGTAAGGGAGTGCTGCTACATCGACTGACAAATAGCCTGACCCGCAAGGGAGTGCTGCTACATCGACTGAGGGTTTGGTTGGGGCAGGCAGTCTATCATTATTAAAAAAAAAAAATTCCGGTCTTGCATTTTAATTTTTACTTTTTGTCAACAAAATATCGAAAAAACTTTCGGACAACATCTAAGGGTTGTATATATATATATATATATATATATATAGAACCCTTAGATGTTGTCCGAAAGTTTTTTCGATATTTTGTTGACAAAAAGTAAAAATTAAAATGCAAGACCGGAATTTTTTTTTTTTAATAATGATAGACTGCCTGCCCCAACCAAACCCTCAGTCGATGTAACAGCACTCCCTTGCGGGTCAGGCTATTTGTCAGTCGATGTAGCAGCACTCCCTTGCGAGTCAGGCTATTTGTCAGTCGATGTAGCAGCACTCCCTTGCGAGTCAGGCTATTTGTCAGTCGATGTAGCAGCACTCCCTTGCGAGTCAGGCTATAAGATAGTCGATGTAGCAACACTCCGCGCATGATTTACAGTAAAAAAAATAAAAATAAAAACATTTTATTAAAAAAAATAAAAACAAAAACATTTTATTAAAAAAAATAAAAATAAAAACATTGTTTACATTGTTAAAAACATTCAAAATGTTATAAAAACATTCAGAATGTTTTTAAAAACATTCTGGTCAATTAAATTTGCGTTTTTGTGGTTTTTTTAAAAAACGATTAATTTGTAATTAAATTAATGGTTTTTACTTTCGTCCAACACGGAAATGTTAGACGAAAGTCAAAAGTAATTAAAAGTGACGTATGTGTTGGCGTAAGAATCACTTTTTTCCTTCCGCTCTTCCTAAAGCCAACAAACTATAGAACTATGTATTTATATATATATATATATATATATATATATATATATATATATATATATATATAGATCTATAGTTTGTTGGCTTTGGGAAGAGCGGAAGGAAAAAAGTGATTCTTACGCCAACATATACGTCACTTTTAATTACTTTTAACTTTCGTCCAACATTTCCGTGTTGGACGAAAGTAAAAACCATTAATTTAATTACAAATTAATCGTTTTTTAAAAAAACCACAAAAAACGCAAATTTAATTGACCAGAATGTTTTAAAAACATTGTGAATGTTTTTAACAATATAAACAATGTTTTTATTTTATTTTTTTTAATAAAATGTTTTTATTTTTATTTTTTTTAATAAAATGTTTTTATTTTTATTTTTTTTACTGAAAATCATGCGCGGAGTGTTGCTACATCGACTATCTTATAGCCTGACTCGCAAGGGAGTGCTGCTACATCGACTGACAAATAGCCTGACTCGCAAGGGAGTGCTGCTACATCGACTGACAAATAGCCTGACTCGCAAGGGAGTGCTGCTACATCGACTGACAAATAGCCTGACCCGCAAGGGAGTGCTGCTACATCGACTGAGGGTTTGGTTAGGGCAGGCAGTCTATCATTATTAAAAAAAAAAAATTCCGGTCTTGCATTTTAATTTTTACTTTTTGTCAACAAAATATCGAAAAAACTTTCGGACAACATCTAAGGGTTGTATATATATATATATATATATATATATATATATATATATATATATATATATATATATATATTTTAGTTTTAATTAATAAAAATAAGTAAATAAATATAAATATTTTGGTAAATTTTCTTTTAGACATTGGAGTCTGAAAGAAAACCATCAGGATTTTGAACTTTTTGAAAATCTCCAATGTTTGTTATTGAGCTAATTAGAAACGATATAGGAAGTTTTATTGAATGGAAAAAAGCACTTATGCTTGATTTATCAGGACTGTTTATTGATCCAAAAATCAGATTAACTTTATTTTTATACAAAATCAAATGGACAGGCAAAAAAAATTTCTTCATTTAAAATTTATGCAGAGGTTATTTGAGATTCGAAATAGTGAAACAAGTTGTCAAATTATAAACAGAATTAATAAAGTTCTAGAAATTACCTCGATACTCAAATATTGCATGAGCTCAAATATTTTTGATAAAGTCAGAAAGTGTTTAGAGATCGTGTACAACTTGTTTCCAAGGTTTCTCATTTCAGTCTAGTTCAGCAAGGTCTTTTATTGCTCAGTCTAGTTCAAGCACCGCAGATTACCTGCATCAAATATAACAAAGATATTTAGGTAAATATAAGGATATTTTAACTCAGAATCACAAAATTAATTACAGTGAGCAATAAAAATCACAAAATGATTTTCAGTCAGCCAAAAGCATCACAAAATCAATTCAGCCACAAGATAGCAGTAAGAACTATGATGATCGCGAGTAGGTCATGATAAAGTACAAGATAAAAAGATTCTATGAAATTACTAGATGATCTCACTAAAAGTAGAAACTGAGTACACAGTAGGGTCAAATATAAGTCATAATTTAAGTGGTGAAGATAAGTGATTAGAGTTGTTCGGAAAACAGGTCATTTGTAGAGAAGACCGGGACAAGATGAAGAGCGTGGTAAGATAAAGAATGTCTTAAACTTTAAGTTTTTTACTAGATGGCAGCATTATTCGGACAATACTGACTCTCCTTTAAAGTAGAGCCAGAAATGCAATAAAAATTTATAACGTGGCAGCGGTAAATAATAATAAAAAGCTTTACAACCAATGTAATATGACAATTTCAGCTATATTATTTAAGAGTCTTTATGCAAATTTTTAACGACCAGCCTATATAGGCTGTTCGTTACCGCTTTTTCCATTTACCGCTGCCACGTTAACTTTAATGCATGTGTAAATAAGCTCTGCTACGATGTAGGTAAGCCATTTCGATTCTCTTTAACATTTATAAGTAACTTAGTTTAAGTACTAACTATTAACAAAAAAAAGTTCAATTAATTGCAAATGTTTACTGTTATTTGTTGAAAGACCCCCACCAAGAATTGTAGGCCACTGTAGGGATAACGGCTTCAGCTACAACAAAACCTTTTTAACTATCTTTTAAGCACTTTTATCAAGAGGTGAGCCTCCTGTTCTATTGATTATTGAAAATCACAAAGCCCACTGTAATTAGTGTAAATAACTGTATTATATATAAACTATTGTTGTATTGCGACAGAAGGAACGTTGTGGGTGTGTCATTTATTACATTGTATATAACGTTTATAATGTTTATTATACCCTCGGGGGTATTTGCAAATGTATATATATTGAGTAAAGATATTTACAAAGTGTGTGAGAAAAAACAAATATAGAATTAATATTACAAGCTATTTCGGCAATGAGTATAGTGATAAAGTTTGCAGATTTGGTGTCGCAATACGATGGTTCGGGTGAGTTTTCAGAATGGATACAGAAATTGGAACTGGTCGCAAAACTTCAAAAAGTTGACGAGTTGCATGTGGTGCTCCCCTTATTTCTCTCTGGCGGAGCGTTTGCCGTTTATCAAGGTCTTAGTGATGAAATAAAAGAAGACTACAAAGAAGTGAAAAATGCACTGACTACTGCCTTCTCTGCTTCTCCGCTAACAGCATACGAAGAATTCGTAAATCGCCGTCTTAAAGAGAACGAGTCTGTTGACGTATATCTCGCAGAATTAACGAGGCTGAGCAAGCTAATATCAACTCACGTAAGCGAAGAGTGGATAAGGTGCGCATTCATTCTCGGGTTACCTGACGAAGCAAGAAAACAGCTGCAAACCGCATGCTCAATATCAACAATGTCGCTGTACCAGATCGCTGAAAAATCAAGAAGTTTGGTAATTTTACGTCGTAAAGAATCATGTTTTGTTAGTTGCGTGAATCCTGTTGCCATCAGTCCAAGGCAGGTTCCTCAAGGACGCGGAAGAAAGACCGTAACTTGCTACCGTTGCGGCGAGGATGGACATATCAGTCGAAATTGTAGCGAAGAAATTGACAAGAAGAGGTGCTTTGTGTGTGGAATGGACAATCACCTGGCCCTGCACTGCTATAAAAAGTGTACAAACTCAAAAAACGTGGAAGGGAAGCCACCCGTTTTTGTGCGAGCGGCTTCCCACAAAATTTAAAACCGCCAACTCTCTGCGTATATGTTAATGGAAGAAAAATAAAAGCATTGTTGGATACTGGATGCTCCAAATCCATTTTAAGTCGGGAAATTATAAACGAAAAAAATGTCAAACTCGCAAAAGAAAAGGTTGTTATGATGAATGGAAACTCAATTGAAATAAAACACCAGATTGTTGTTAATCTTTCTATAAATGATACCACCATCGATTTGGAATGCCTGGTGGCAGACATTGTTCCCGAATATCAAATGCTACTTGGTATGGACGCAATACGACTGCTTGGAGGTGTCCAAGTCGGGAGGGACGGCGAAACCATAAACTTCAATGTGGAACAACTAACTATCGGTGCTACTGCTGTTTCTCAAGAAAAAACGAGTGAAGTATCCTCGTCTACTATTCTAAAGCTGATTGATAAAGACTTCGTAGCAGAATTCAAAAATGGCAGTTGGAGCGTGTCTTGGAAATGGCTGATAAAACCACCAACGTTAACTAACAAAATTCCAAACTATCATATCTCTGAGGACGTTAAAAGTGAGTACGCAATGGAAATAAGTGAATGGATAGCACAGGGATGGCTGAAACCATTTGAAGGGAGATGTAATGGCATCATTCCATTGATGGCAGTAACTCAGCGAAATAAGTTAAAAATACGTCCGGTGATGGACTACCGGGAGTTGAATCAATTTGTATCCAGTCATACTGCAGATGGCGATGTTTGCAGTACCAAACTTCGCAACTGGAGAAAGTTGGGAGAAAATCTTGAGATAATCGACTTAAAGAAAGCGTACCTGCAAATTCGTGTCGACGAAGCATTATGGAAATATCAAGTTGTGGAATATGAAGGGCAGCGTTACTGTCTAACAAGATTGGGTTTTGGTTTAAATGTGGCGCCCAGAATAATGACTAAAATCTTAAAAAAGGTATTATCCTTAGATAAATTTGTCGAGTCTGGGACGGATTCATTTATTGATGATATCATTGTCAATAATAACATAGTGTCAAGTTGCAGAGTTCAAGAGCTCTTGAAAAAATATGGCTTGGATTCTAAGTTGCCAGAAAAACTTGTCGGTGGTCGTGTGCTTGGATTGCGAGTGTACAAACAATGCAACCAAGTCCGTTGGAAACGTGACAACATACCCAAAGTTCCGGAAGGAAAAATGACACGTCGGCAAATCTTTTCTTGGTGCGGACAGCTGACCGGACATTTTCCAATAGCAAATTGGCTGCGCCCTTCGTGCAGCTATCTAAAAAGAGTTTCGAGTAGTTGTGGATGGGACTCTTTGGTGAACGAACGAGTTGTTAAGTTAGTAAGCAGTTTGAATGAAAGACTTACAAAAGAAGATCCCGTTCATGGGTCATGGAACGTCAAAAACATTTCTGAAGCAACAGTGTGGTGCGATGCAAGCAGTTTAGCTGTTGGCATAGTTTTGGAAGTGGCTGGGGAAATAGTAGAAGACTGTTCGTGGCTGAGGAAACAAGATGATACGGCTCACATTAATCTTGCAGAGTTAGAAGCCGTGATAAAAGGAATTAATCTAGCAACAAAATGGGGATTCGAATGTATTAACATAAAGTGTGATTCGGCTACTGTTGTCGGTTGGTTGAGATCCTTAATTATCGGTGACAAACCCGTTCGAGTACACGGTCTTGGAGAACCACTTGTCCGTCGCCGGTTGTCATTAATTGAAGACCTTGTGAAGGAGTGCAATATAAAATTAAAACTTTTCCTGGTAAAGTCAGCAGAAAACAAAGCCGATGCTCTTACGAGAGTACCACAGAACTGGCTGCATGCAAACCATTCTGCAATGACAGCAAACGTTGTACCGCCTGATGTGAAGTCGTTTCATAATCTTCATCACTTTGGAGTCAATCGAACACTTTATTTGATGAAACAAACATATCCGAAGGAGAAAGTTTGCAGAAAAGACGTTGAATCAGTCGTGAAAAGTTGCGAAAGATGTTTATCGGTGGATCCTGCGCCGATTAGATGGGAAGAAGGAAATCTTGAAGTTGGAAAGAGCTGGCATCGTTTGGCTATTGACATAACCCACTACAAATCAGAGATTTACTTGTCTATTATTGACTGTGGAAAAAGGAGCAAGTTTGCAATTTGGAGAAGGTTACAGAACGAGAAAGAAACAACAGTGTGCTTCCATTTAGAAGAAATATTCCGAGAAAGAGGACCTCCGTGGCAAGTTCTACTTGACAACAGCAAGACTTTTCGCTCAAAACTCGTTGGTGAATTATGCGCAGATTGGGGAGTGTCCATCTTGTTTCGTTGCGCTTACAGGCCATCTGGAAATGGAATTGTTGAACGTCATCATCGCACAATCAAGCGCATGGCAGCCAGAAGTGGCAAAGACCCGTTAAAAATGGTATATTGGTATAACATAGCTCCCAGAAAAAATGGCGAGGAAACATCGCTCCCCTACAAAGCTATATTTTCCTACGAGTGGAAACCACACACAATTTCTGCCAAAACTAACGCGGAAGTTCTCCACAACTATACACAAGGACAAGAAGTATTTGTAAAACCACCTGACTCAAAATGCACGAGCGAATGGAACAGAGGAAGAGTCTCAGATGAAGGACGAGGAGTTTCGGTAGAAATCAATGGATTGCCGAGACACATGTCGGACGTCCGTCCTGCTCCCATTGTAGCTGACTTGTCTATCAGAGAATCGGAAGAACCCATCGCGGATAACCTAAATCTCCGAAGAGCGACGCGAGTGCGGAGGTTTCCGAATAAGTATGCGGACTTTGTGATCTAGAGATCAAGGGGTGTTGTAATTAGTGTAAATAACTGTATTATATATAAACTATTGTTGTATTGCGACAGAAGGAACGTTGTGGGTGTGTCATTTATTACATTGTATATAACGTTTATAATGTTTATTATACCCTCGGGGGTATTTGCAAATGTATATATATTGAGTAAAGATATTTACAAAGTGTGTGAGAAAAAACAAATATAGAATTAATATTACACCCACAAAACTTTGGAGGCAATGTTATATTGCAGAGAGAAAAACATCATCATGGTTGGATTATCGCCTCACATTTCACATTGTCTGCAGCCCCTTGATGTATCATTTTTTTTTTATAAGTTATGCAAACATTGCTTGGTGCAGCACTAACGCGACGAAAATAAATTGCTTAGCAAACAAAAACAGGCTATAAGGATAGTTTCAAACGTAGATCGTTTTTTTATAGTATAGTTTTTGTATTCATTATATTAGTTATAATTATTTTACTGTTATGATGATATAATTAATTTTTATTGTAGTTTAATCATAATTAAAAAAAAAAATTGGTCTATATAATATCTTACGCAATGCATTTAAAACAGAACTAAATAGTCTAATATATTTCAAGTTGTAATATCTAATATCGAAATTGCATCAAATTAAGTTAAATAAATTAGTACCAAGCGTCCCTATTTGCCACACAAATAAGATTAAACTTAAATACAAGGTATACTTTTTTTCTACTTTATGATATAATATTTTAGACTGGCGAATTTGTCCATTTTGCTTACTTAATTTAGTACAAATAAGTTATGTTATAACGAATTTAATATCAAATTAAGTGAGCTACGTGGACAAATTATAAGTTCTAGCAGAACTTATTCTTGATTCTTGAGCAATAATAATGTTGTAGAACTTCTGCATACATTATTGCTCAAGAGTCGATTAGATAAAAACCAAAAATAGATTTTCTTCTATTATTTGGTTTTTATCAACAAGGTTAAAGAATTTTTCCAAAATAATATCAATAAACAAATGTGTTATGTTATTTATTATTGATATATGTATATATTATTATTACATACTTTATCTTTTTGTAATATATGACATTTTGATCTTGTGATTTACTTATTAAAAAAGGTTAATACTTATTTATTTCATTTTTTTATATTATTTAAATATTATATGATTAATATATATATTTAAATTGTATTTATAAAATTATTATTGTATATATTATATGACTTTTATTACTATTGTTATTATGTACAATATAAAACAGGTTATTAACGCGGATTTGTTCAATGTTTTCCCCACAAAAAGATGATTATGATGCTATTGTATTTGAAACTGGATTATACTTATCTTTCAATGTTGACAACCTTTCAATATGTAAACCAAGTTTCTCTTGAATATAGCATTGCTTTTTTAAAAATTGTTTCATGATTTAGATCAAAGAAATAGCAACACCAGAAAATCTTGTTGTGAAAACAGTTGGCGACTCGCCATGTAAGACTTGTTTTAAAAATATGTGATTTAAGATAATTATTTAATAATCATATTATTTTTTAAGTTTTTATTTGTTTCTTTTTAGCTAAATTTGGTGTCGCTAGCTATTATTGGAGAAAATATTGACTTATTCATTAGATAAAGTTTGATGCATGCTCTTACCCAGTTTCCTTCTTCACGTTTCGATCATGTATATTTTAGGTGACCTCGTCCAGGTTACAATTTTACTTAATTAAAGCATGAAAGTTACGTTGCCAAAATATTGTGTAACTTTTTTTATTCTCAATAAAAACCTATGATTTGAAACTTGGAAAGATATTCTTTATTTTATTTACTATTTTTTTATAATTTAGTTTCAGGGATTATTTTTTTGGGGATATTCCCGGAATACCGGATATTTTTCTGAAATTTATCTTTTTCCAAATATCCAAAAAGTTTTCCATAGATGCAAGTTGAAGTATATATTATTTGTTTTTATGTTGTTTTAGTCATCATTCATACAAAAATTAAGAAAAGTTTTAAAAAATTGAGAAACGACTTGGCTGAATGCAAAATTAAGGGAAAAATTAGGGGGGAAATATTCTGAATTTTTTCAGGATATTTTCCGCAAACAATTTTCCAAATTTTTTAAATATAATGATTATATGAAATATGTAGTTTATATATTCATTATTGTAATTACTTTTTATTATACTTTTATAATAATATAATTGTTTTGCATTGTAGTTTTATAATAATAAAAAAAGTATCAGGGAATAAGATATCTTATAACATCGCAATGCATTTTTGACAAAAATAAAATGTCATATATATAATATTTTATCTAAACATATTATAATATTTTATATCTAAGTTTTATCAATTTAGGTTTAATAAATATATTAGAAAGCTTAGTTCAAAATCGTGTAACGTTATGGCAGATAATTCTCATATTGCAACATGCAAAAGATCAAACCCCAATACAAGGTATACTTTTTTTTCTACCCTATTATATAATATTTTAGACTGTCGATGTAATTAATTTAATAATAAATAAGTTATTATAACTTATTTAATATTAAATTTATTAAGCTACATGGCAAATGATAAGTTCTGTATAAAATATTATTGACTAGGAAGATCCAATGGTATTGTTATGTTATTGCCTAGGAATATCATTCTGAAGTAAGACACAATAACCTTTTAACTTTTAAAGTTTCAGAAAATTCACTTTTCCCTCTCTTGGTCTTCTTTTGTGATCGCACCCTGTAGCAAGAATTTAATTTAGTTCATATCTTGTTGGAGAATGCAACTTGATTCTGAGTTGAATTTTTAGCACTCGGTATTTATTGGTGACCTTATTTGACAATACTTTATGATATATACTTTTAGTTTTATACTTAACATATTATATATAATTGGGGGTAGATGAGGCTCCTTAGCTGTGGTGAATGTTTCCACAGCAAAAGGAGCCTCAAGGTGAAAATCTCACCATGGGTAGGAAAATCATGATATAAAATCCCCACTATAATGTTGTGTGGTTATGTGGTAACTATTACATTTTTAATAATTGTTATAATTTTTCTGTGTGCATTCTAAAATTACATTTAATGTTCAAAACTTTGTAGATTACTCATTTAAAGCAACTTCGTGGGCTGTCACATTTGCATCTAGTGAGTTAATGAACATCTATGAACAAGTTAATCCAGAAACAAGTGCAAATATAAGAAAAAACAAAGAAAATCAAATTATTTAATCAGATGTTATCACATAAGGTGAGTACAGGTCTTTTTCTAATCACGCGCATCAGTTATTAACTTTATATATAGATATATATTTATCTATAGACAGATATTAGATATAGATATATATAGATAAACAATATTTTTTTAAACTTGTATTTTTTATTTTGTACTTCTTTTTTTTATTTATCTGTCAACTTTTTTGTTATGTCTTTAATTATTAAATCCTTATTTATTTTTTAGCAATAAGAGTATAAAATTAGAAGGCAAATGACTTTTTTTATTTTTCTACATTGTATGTAGTATTTTTTTCTTAACCCATATAAACCCATGATTTTTAAAATATGTTTCTTGTCTTTATTTGGTGTGATTTAGGTCCAAATGAACAATATTCATCAACTGTTTCATAATTTTTTATATACTTAAGTGAATATAGGTGAAAATATAGGTGTCCGTTTAAACTGATGCTAGCTGCAGGAGGGTACAGGTTTTCTCACGTGTCATATTTGGCTATGACAAGTAGAATAGTCAAACTCTGAAACCAGGAATCACATGGCAATGTTAACTGATGCAGCATAACTCACAGTGACGTTTTATAACTGTTATTAATTATTTCACAAGGCCACCTAGCAAGTGAAAACTGCCCGTTTGACGCAAAAGTGTTCAGAAACAACGAAATGGGTGCAAAAAATATCATGAACTTTTAAATAGCACATAATAACTGTAATGTCACATTAATGTTAAGTTGCAAAGACTATATTTCATTGACAAAAACAGGCATCAGTTATTTGCAGTGGAATGCCTTAAAGCAACCAGGATGCAGTCCCACATTGCACTTCTCACAGTAGAAGACTGATGTGCCTTTGCAGCCGAGTGCCACACATCGGCGCTGTGTACCCTGAGCAATCCAGTGATCTGTAGCATCTGTGCGTACTTCAGTAAGTACTCATCGATCGACTGCTACACGAGGTGGCGGATACGGCACTGAATTCTTCTTCATTGATAGTGTCTGCACATAGGTTTGTGCAATCTGACGTCTAAATAACAGCAGATCCTGCTCACGGGCGCCAGGTATTTTCTCCTGTATACGGTACAGCTGGAAGGCGTTCTGAACGGCCAAATCAACACAAAATCTAAATATTGGCCAATACCATTTCTTTGATCGGTGCTGAATCATATAGCGAGCTAGATTTTGGTCTAGGCGGTCCACACCGCCCATCCCATAATTGTACAGTTGTTTTACTGAAGGCTGATCAACATCTATGCGCTTCTTCTGTGCTGATGAATATCTCTTAGCTTTGCGAAGTGGTGCGACTGTCACAACCTTACTGTCATGCCAGCGTACCAAGCATACATTAGCCTTTTGATCCAGGGCAACGTCATGCGAGCCACGAGGCAGCTTGTCCATTGCTTTGATGTTTTTCAATGGCGCACCTTCAGTTCGGTTAGAACGGAGAGTGCCCATGGCGGCCATTCCTCTATCCACTAGTAAGCGCAACAGTCGTGGGCTGGTAAAGAGGTTGTCAAACACAATGTGAAAGAAATTACCGTCACGTTTTGGTAAATCTTTTGTGAGATTGACCACCACCAATCCACCGAGGCCCAGATCTTTATCTGTCGTGCCGGCACCTTGATATGGGTAGAAATTGATTACATATCCCAAACGAGTTGCTGCCACCCACATCTTATACCCGAACTTGATGGGTTTGCCATGGATGTATTGCTTTGCACTGTGTTTTCCGTAATAAGGGACCATACTTTCGTCGATGCTGATGATTTGTTCAGGCTGAAAGTTTGTCAGGCAAGCAGCATTGATGAACTGGATAAGAGAGCGGACTTTGGCAAACCTGTCAGTCATATCAAGTTCGTTGTTATTGGCAAAATGTATATTACTCATTATGGAACTGAATTTATTGTATGACATAGCGGCCGACACCATGGAATTGTGTACATCCCCCGCAGTTTCCCAATACATAGGGCGACGAGGCAGAGGAGCATAGCCGCTTATTAGAAGAATCGATAGGAAAAGCTTGAGTGATGTAATGTCCACATCAAAATTGTCATGGCCTTTTTGAGCAGCGTATTCTTTGCTTTCGTTGCATATTCTGTGCATTATTTCTGGTGTCATGAACAACTCAAATAATGACACTGGTGACAGATGGTTTTCTACTTTAGGTGGGGGTATGGTCCATGGAAACTTTTCCTTTCTGATGGCCTCCTTGAAGTCGCTTTTGACCCATGACGGTTTATACGGAACTTGTTTCTTTGTTCTCTTGTGCTGCGGACCCTGTTCCACTATATCATCTGCAGTGTCCTGTGTATTATTTTCTGCATTGTCCTCCTCTGCAGTGTCTTCTGCACCGTCCGACTCTTCCATTTCAATAACATCAGTTCCATTGGGTCTTCGTAGTTTCATCGTCGCTTCCGCCAGAAGTTGATTACGATTGAGACTGTTTGGATCTCCACACACCTCATTCTCATCACCAGAATCTTCGTCAGTGTCTGCACCAGAGGTTATTGGAGGAACAATTGATATTTCGGCGCTCTGAAGACATTCATCGTCTGTATCTTCTAGTAATTGTAGCACCTCATGAAGCCGGTACCTGCAAAATATATGAAATTAGTTATTACTTATTTATTTGCTCTGATGTTGAAATGACGTCAAAGCATTCCCACAAATTACGTCATTATAAAATAGCAGTAAAATAATAATAAAAATTAACAATAAACAACTCTCAACCTTCAAATATAAGAACTCAGAAGGGAAATAAGGTGGGTCACAGTAACTTACATAAATACCAGACTGCTGTAGTTTAATTATTTTGTATTTGATAAGGCTCATATATTTACAAGGAGTCATACAGTGTCTACAAACTGATGAAAATGCCTTCTATTCCGAGGTGAATAAACTGTTTGAAAACCTGTACCCTCCTGCGGCTAGTGTCAGTTTAAACTGACGCACAGAAATCGCATAAAAATTTAAGAAGACTAGCTTTGTTGACTATACCGAATATTCAAATGTTAAAACGATATTTAACAATATATTTAATCTATATTTCAACTAAAAACAAAACATATATGCATACCTTTTTCTTGACGAAACACTCATGTTCGAAAAATATTAATCAACGCTACTAAAGTGTGTCAACTGAGCAAAAATTAAAATAAGTTAATGCAGTTTACTTTATTATCAGCATCATACATTCACACATGACGTAGTTATTGCGATAAATGCAAAGAATGTTTGTTATTTTGCAAATTAAATCGGATAATGTGACTGTCAGTTTAAACTGACGCTAGCCACATATGGGTTAAAATTATTTAATGATTTAGATAAAAAAAAACAACTAGAAAATCTTGTTGCCAAAATGGTTGGCAACTTACCAAGTAAGATTTGTTTTAAAAGTTTGTGATTTAAGATAATTATTAAATAATCATATTATTATTTAAGATTTTATTCGTTTCTTTTCAGCTAAATCTGATTCATTAGATAAAGTTTGATGCGTACTCTTATAGGAGAAAATATCGACTGATTCGTTAGATTATGTTTGAAGCGTGCTTTTATGGGAGAATATATCGACTGATTCGTTAGATAAAGTTTGAAGTGCGCTCTTTTTGGATCGAAGCGTGCTCTTCGTAAGTTGCAGATCTATGACTTTGTACTTATTACTTATTGGATATAAGGAGGATATTTTAACAAAAGTGCAGCTTTTATTACAAATTCAAAATGTTTATGTCAAGAACTAATATACTGACTAATAAAACCATGTAATTTAATACGTATTAAATATTTCCTCGACGATGAGTTTTTTTTCTTTACACGAATCCAAACACTTCGTTTTTATAAAGCATAATTATTACTTAAATATTACGTGCCAAAATTAACGTAAAAAGCACGTCTTTTAGACAGTTCATGGGGACCAAAAAGTTACCTAAATATCACGTGCCAAAAGTAACGTGAAAAACACGTCCATAAACGTGAATTGGTCATTTCATGGGGACCAAAAAGTCACCTAAATGTCACGTGCCAAAATAACGTGAAATTCACGTTTTTGTCACGTCGCTGTGCCTAATGCGCTGCAAAAGTGTAACTTTTAAGGAGAGCAAAAAAACATTATTATGAACCCAATTATTTTGTTACAGAAGTCATATTTTGAGAAATGGGTTATTACTTTTATTCTGTTTGAACCGAATGGTGTAACTATACTGTTAATACCATTGATGCCGGCATACACAAGACACATTTTCTCATATAAATCGTTAAATGGTCAAAAATGCAGTTATACTGTTATGTCCGCCCATCAAAGATATATTACTGTAAATTTTAAACGCTAAGCGTTATATTTACATTTTCTTTTATATGATTATTTCAGAGGTATATACATTGAAACTATATTTCATTGTTAAACTAAAATTTTATCTAATAATGATGCATTTTTTGGGGCTTGGTGATAAGACTAAATTTGTCTTCTTCTAGCCCCGGTCATGTAATTATTTATTATAAGTTACGTCTGTAATTTTTTTTTTCTTAATGTCAAAAAAAAAAAAAATTCACTCGTGTTTAGCAAACATGACTTTGCTGCTGCAAAAATTACTGACCATAATGTTTTTGGCGTTGAAACTGACAATAATAGTGCTAATTCTCAGACTCAAGTAGTAGAAAACCATCATGTAAACCATCCAGAAGAACTTATTGGAAATACCAGTTCCAATCCACCAAAAAAGTTGATTAGAGTTTTTGATTTCAAACCATTGCCTCAAAGCGAAAGAATGTGAGGAAAAAAAAAAGCAGAAAAAAATATTAAATATTTATTATCGCAAAGGACTGCTCCAACATGTTCATGTAAAATTATTTTTCCTTGAAAATAAATTAATAAGCAACAAAAATTGTTTACATAATCATCTTGCCCCGGTCTCCATACTTGAGCCAAGCCATTTATTCTGATGAGCATTTAAGTCGCTAATAACAATCATATTGGCTGAAGTAAAAAAGAAAAAACTTGATCTATTTGATTAGAAACAATGAAAAAACAAATGTAAAATGGCGTTGTTAATAACCCTTATATTTACTGCTGTTGAATCAGCCTCTCTGAAAGTTACAACAGAATATGGAAAACCTTGCTACTAGTCAGCCTTAGAACTATTAAACTGAATTTTAGAGCTGTATCCTACTAGGAGATAACAAAGAAAACTGTTTAGCTACTACCAAGAATCCTATAAAGTAGGAGGGCGATTTGTGTCGGCAGAACTATTCTGCTTATCCCTAAAGTCTTTGCCTAGGACACATTCTAGAAAACAACAGCCGGATGCAGTTAATATCTGGTGAAGATGAGTATTTGTATAAAAACACCGTAAATATATTATTATTTATATATATCTAATACATGAATAAATTAAACGTGGCTATCACTTGCCATACGCATAGAACGCACGAGCTCACAAATTATTTAAAAAAATATTTTGATTGATTTTTTTAACTGATTTTAATCAGAAAAATATTTTTATAAAAAACATTATTCCTAATAATAAAAAAAAGTTCAACATATTTTATTGAATTTTTAAACTTTTTGTAACTGACATATGTACAAAAACATGTTCTTTTTTGGTTATTATTCATTAGGTTTTTATGTAGTATCAGTTTTCACAAAATGACAGATGTGCAATACTCAGACGGATTAAATACAATTTTGCAAATAATGTTTGAAAACTCAGAACTCTCTACAAATTCGACCACAGTGTTATAAAAAAAAAAATTAAATTATTGAAAAAAGAAAGTAATATTTTCCGAATCATGAGCATTGACCAGAACCTGGAAATCCTGCTTCTTTTATAAGGATCTATTAACAACACGAATACCCACTAGAAATGACAACATTTATCAGTTGATGTTTATGAAATAAAAATATGCATTTTTATGTTTGTTTATCACCGCTTAAGAATATTTACATGCGTTGTATGAAAGATTATTAAAATAGATAAGATTCGTTTTGCATTTTATTTTATCATTCGAGTTTATGGTTTACTTGAAACAAGAATTTTTGAAAGAAGTATATACACTATTCAGCGAGGTCAATCTTGCTTTGTATTAGTATTGTGTTGATTGAGATACTGAGTTAAAAAAAAAGGAAAACAAAACATACTTTTTTTTCGTCAGATCGTACGTATGGGGCGTCATGATATACGTGACGTAGTTATTGGTCATTCGAAATTTTTAACAAAACAAGAAATCGTTCCTTCTACTCCTAAATTTTTTTTAAATTAAACATTTTTAAAGCATTGTGTTTCTTTTTATTATTTAATAAAAAGTTGATATTGTTTGCTTACCAAAATGTTTTGTCATTAAATTTTTTTAAATGTATTTTATACTGTACTGGATAGTTTGTTATTTTTTTCTTTTCAGCAATGTAAAATGATAAAAATTGCTAACCATAGAATAAGCAAAAAAATATTTAACCGATTCATTTTTACAGATATTCCTCAGCACAAACTTAAAGCTCCTATCACACAAATAAAAAATCGACCCTATTTGCCTGGTTCTTTAAGCAATGCGTTCCCCGATGTTTTAAAAAGTGAATATAAACCAGGTTTAAAAATTCTCACGACATCAGAAAAAGACTTGCAGTCAATAGCAACAGAACTTCGAAGCTTTTCAACTCTTTGTATGCCTGAAATAAGCGCAATTCTTCTAAAGAGTTTACCAATAAATACTGCTGAAGAATTTTCGCTCTTTACTAAAGCTCTTAATTTTAAACCGCTTACATACGCAGGTGGAAGTGGTTTTCGAAAAACTATAGCTGGAGATGTTTATTCTGCGAGTGACGATCCTTCTATTTATTCAATTGAGCCCCACAATGAAATGTCATACATGACCATTTATCCAACGAAGGTATTTTACTAAAGTTAAGTTCAACCTGCGCATATTAGACGATACATTTGAAATTTCAGAATTTTTTCGCAACTTTAACCTAGTATTATAATATGACGTAATGTTTTATCTTTTATCCATTAAATCTTTTTCCAAAATTTGTACTAATAATCTTGTGTATTTATAAATTCTTAGATTATGTTTTGCTGTCTCTCTGAAGCTACAATAGGCGGAGAATCACCCATTGTATTTAATCGCGAGTTATTTTCAGCTTTGAAAGCAGACAATGTCAGAAAAGTTGTGGAAAAGAAAATTCGTTATTTTCGGAATTTACCACATAAAAATAATACGAAATATATAAATTGGCAAGGGACCTTTTTAGTTGACTCTGTCAAGGTATTTTTCTGTTTTTAATATTACTAGTTATTTTTGAAGTTTTTGAAACGCGTTTGCACTTTTCAACATTCAACTTGTTAATTTAACTTTTTGTTTTATTCAGCAACGTTGCTAAGGATAAGTAACAGGAAAAGCAGAAAACATTTCTTGAGGAGAAAAGCAAACTAGCATGTGTGTGTTTGTATGTGGGTGAATGTGTCTTTATAGGGTGGGTTCGGGTAATATAAACATCAAGGTAATATGAGCATACCAAAAGATTTCTAAGATGTGAGTAGGAAGTTTAAGTTGCTTTCTATTTTTGGAATTGTCTTTATGTGGCGATAACAGGAAGCAGTATAATTAGCGTAAATTTATACTATTTATAATTTAATATAACTTAATTTAATATAATTTAATAAAATAAATTAATAAATTTAATTAATAAAAAAAATTAATAAATTTAATTTAATAAAAATTTAATATAATTTAATATAACTATATAACTAATTTATAGTAATTAGCAGCTCTCATCTGATAAAACGCTGTTTAGTTTTTCGTGTTGTTAAAATATTATGATAAAATTGAACAGCGTTTTAATCAGATAAAAGCCGCTGATTGTTGCGTATAAATTTACGCTCATTTTACTGCTTATTGTTATCACCACATAAAATTCCAAACAGACAAATCAACTTGGTCTTTCCTTGTTTTTAATCATCGCTTATGAAAGAATGATGGGCGCAAAAATATTAATTTTGAAATTTTTGTTTAGGAAAAAAGGCAAAAAAACAATTACTTTTGACTTCATTAAAAATTATATTTTCTTGGAAGCAAGGTCAAACTACCTAATGCTTTTCATTAAAGCTACCTAGTTTAAAGTGCTAAGATTGCGGTGGTTTAAATTGTTTCTGAATAAAAGCATAGTTTTGTAAAGGTTTTTAATAATTTAACAATTAAATATCTTTCTGTAATTTAAATTCAAAAAGTTTGTATTTTTATTGAGTTAAAAAAATGGAAAAAATGAATTAAATAATTTTTTTTTTTTTTAATTTTGCGTAAACGAATTATTATTGTTTCAAGTAAAAGTGTTTAAAATTTAATTTTTTTATAATAAGTTTTGTTAATAACAAATCATTTCATTCAAAAAATTATTTATAATTGTCAGGTTTAAATTTCTTTACTTAATTAATATTGTTTTTTTGATCTAACTCAAAATGGTCATATTATTATATGGTCTGGGTAATATGAGCACTTTCGCTACTTTAAAACATCAGCGTTTTTAAGAAAAAAATTTTGGGTGCCTAAATGGATCATGAATAGTGATCCCTAAAAAACATATATTTAAAAAAAAATTGTAATTTATATATATATATATATATATATATATATATATATATATATATATATATATATATATATATATATATATATATATATATTTAATATTTTTATTTTACAATGTGTCTAATGTAAAAACTGCCTGTTTTAATTAAAAAGGTTCAGCATTTTAAAGAAACTTAAAAAAAATACATGTTAATTATGTTACATAAAAGTTGCATAAGTTCGTTTTTTTGTTGTTGCATATTGTTGTTTTCTTAAAATTTATTCACAGAAAAAGAAAATACTTGACCAACAATTAAGTAAAGATGTCTCCTCTAATTTTTTTATTATTAAATTTAATCGACTACAGAAAACTTGTGAAAAAAACTCCAGAGTAAAATAATTAAGTAACAATTAATTAAGTAACAATTAATTAAGTAACAATTAATTAAGTAACAATTAATTAAGTAACAATTAATTAAGTAACAATTAATTAAGTAACAACTATTTAAGTAACAATTAATTAAGTTAATTTTAATTAACAACTAACAATTAATTTTAATATGAAAAATAACTACTAAAATATTGACTAAACTTTTAGAGTTTTAAACTAACAAAAAATGACACAAAAAAGTAAAATTTTAAAATACAAACAAAGCTTAGTCATACTTTTTCACACAAAATTTAACGTTTTCCTGGATATGATTATTATTGTAAATGATATCAAAAGAACTAGTTGTTTGCAAAAGAATTTTGCGCATTTACTTAGAAACTACTGGATCATCATCAAAAACAATTTTTAAACTAGCTAAAGTCAGTCAACTGTTTTTCTTTGGGTTCTTGAACATTGCAATCCAATAATTTTATGTCAGGATTTGGAAGAAAGAAGGGGTTTGAAAACAAAAATTCACTCTTATTGTATAATGGTATTCACTCTTATTGTATAATGGTATTCACTCTTATTGTATAATGGTATTCACTCTTATTGTATAATGGTATTCACTCTTATTGTATAATGGTATTCACTCTTATTGTATAATGGTATTCACTCTTATTTCAAGATAAAATATCTGATAAATAACTAATATAATAAGTATATATTTAATATGGCAAAATAATAAAACTTGTAAAGGTTCATTATTAAATAAATATGAACAAAGAAATAAACAGTAGCCACTTAAAAAAACATGATGTTTGTGAAATATGTAACGCAATTTTTGTTTCTGACTTACAAGAGATATATTTCAATGGCTTATACCTAAAACCTATGGAAAAACTTTAAAATTTTTAAATAATTAAATTTAGTAAAATTTTTTATTATATGCCCAGATAACAGAAAACTATAACAGTTAGTAAATATAAATTACCACTAAAAGACCACTAGGATATACGATTACGTAAATTACAAATATTTCAGTAATATATATATATACATATATATATATATATATATATATATATATATATATATATATATATATATATATATATATATATATATATATATATATATATATATATATATATATATATATATATATATATATATATATTATATATATATATATATATATATATATATATATATTAGGGTGGTGGTAAAAACAACTTATTTTAAAAATGTCAGATGACAACCCCTAAATGTGTTTTATATAATAAAATAATACTGGATTTAAAAAATTTTTGAATAAAAAATATTTTTACGGGTGCCACAAGGCCCTTATACATCAAACAGGTTCCTAATATTATAAAAAAAAAAGTTTTTCAAAAGTATATCATGTTGGGGCTCAAATGAAGCAAAATTATGTAAAAATTTCGAAAATAATCATTGTTTTATAAAAAGCCGAGAAAAAAAATTATAATTAAAAAAATCTTATTAAATTCCCCTTTTTTGGTTTTAAAATAAAAAATGTCATTTTCTATTTACTAAAATCTAAAATAATAATATATTTATAAAATGATTCATATTTTTGAAATTTTTATATATTTTTGCATCATTTGAGACCCAACATGACATACTTTTGAAAAACTTTTTTTTTTTATAATATTAGGAACCTGTTTGGTGTATAAGGGCCTTGTGGCACCCGTAAAAATATTTTTTATTCAAAAATTTTTTAAATCCAGTATTATTTTATTATATAAAACACATTTAGGGGTTGTCAGCTGACATTTTTAAAATAAGTTGTTTTTAGCACCACCCTAATATATATATATATATATATATATATATATATATATATATATATATATATATATATATATATATTACTGCAATATTTGTAATTTTCGTAATCGTATATCTAAGTGGTCTTAAACTTCTCAACCTTTCTAAAGTGTATTTAAGACCCTAAAACTTACTCCGTTAACTATGAGACTAATAAAATGAAAATTTATTTACTGTAATTTAACCCCTGATATTATTTTTATTTATTAAATAATAACTTTATAACAGAAATTTTTGATAAATGTGTAAAAAGGCTAAAGCGAACGGAATAGAAAAGGTTCAAATTAGTATTTGAACCTATAGAAATTGTGTTTCAAATTAAAAAAAAAATGAAACTAAAGTTTCAAATTGAAGTTGCTAAACAGAACTTTTTTCTTTTGATAAAAATGAATTATCAAAATTTATTAACAAACAAATCAGAAATGTACAAAAAATTCAGATGAAAAGTATTTTTATAACAGCTTACCAAAGGTCCGCAAACTTAACTACTGTAACTTGAAATGTATCGTTTTCAGGTTTAGCTGTCAATAAGTTAAGAATTTTTTTAATTTTTGTAATTACATGATTTTTTTTAAATTTTTTTTTTACTTTTTTTTTTTCAATTTTTGCCCAAACGCTTGAAAATCTGCTAAATTTATGAATATAGAAAACACAACAAAAAAAATTCCAAGCGCTAATGTTTACGAAATAAAACTATGTTTATTTATTTCGCAAACACCAAGAAAAAGTAAAAGATGCGTCTTGACTGAATGGCAAATAAAAAAAACTTAATATTTTTGAGGAACCAATTATTAAGATTTTTTGTTCAGACGCATATAAACATCTTAAATAAATCGTAAACAAATACGTATTTTTCAAAATAATCCATGTAATATCAATACAATAATAAATCTAAAAATTAACTCTATTTTATCTATTTTGTTTTGTTTCCTCATCTTTATGAACATTTTTACCTGCTGCAAAAACACAACAAAACTTTCTGTTGGGTTTTTTTTTTTAACTTTAAAATTTCTGGATGTTTTTTGATTCTCATTTAACACCAACTGCATTTTTATCAAACACTAGCTGGATTACCCGGCGCTTCACGCGGGTTTTTGTCACACTTAAACTTGACCAAGTTTATCTTTTCCAAATTTTATTATGTTTAATGTGAGATAAGTTGTTTAAATACTTTCTTTGAATGTCTGGGAAACTTTTTTGGATGTCTGGGAATACTTTCAAGGAAAACCTTGGGGTCGGAGGGGCTGCTGTTGGCCCAAACCTGGCCAAAATTGCTCAGGTCTACTTAGTACCTGTGCCAAGTTTGGTATTGATTGGTCCAGAGGTGTTGACGTCTATCGCTAACATCAAACATACAAACATTGCCTTTTATATATAGTGAGAGAGATAGAGAAATATAATCGTTCTCAGTTGAGTACAAGCTCTCAAACTGCATACAAGCTCTCAAACCACTTCTGTTTTACTGCTCTATTGATATATGTATAATATAGTTGCAGGCAATGTGCACTATCCCGCTAGAATAAATATTGTTTCAAATTCTCGAAACTCATTTATTCTATATTCTAAATAAACATAGATCATTACAAAAATTTTTTTTTATTATTTCTTGTTATTGCTAATGATGCCATTATGAATTAATTGAAATCTCTACTTATTTATCAAAAAGAAGAAATTGGCTTTTATTTACGAATTTTTTTCAGCAAATAGTTACATAAATTATCATAACTGCTGTATTTATTATCATAATTATCATAATTACAATAATTATCATTTTTTCTTAGGCAAGGTGTGAGACAAGGATTGATTTTGTCATCCCACTTGTACAACATATACACCCAAAAATTACTTGAAGCTATAAAAAATGATAACTTTGTTAGTACTTCTATACATGGAAACTACACAGGTGTTGTTTATGCTAACGATATCATTCTGCTTAGCTCTACTCTATCTGGTCTTTAAAGGCTTTTAACAACGTGTAATATTTATGATAGTTTAAACCGCATGAAAAACTCAATATTGTCAAAACGGAACTTTTGCACGCCGGAGAACGACAAGTAGCTAATTGCAAGATAACCCTAGATTACCATCAAATAATACTAAATGAAAAACATAATCATCTGGGTTTCATGCGGGATACAGAAAAATCCATTTTCGCCTCACTAAATAACACAACAGTGCAAACTCTGATTCAATCTGGTATCCGATTCGCACATGCATCTTCAATTATCCAACTAAATAAATCTTTAGCAGTTCCAACGCTAACGCATAGTCTGGAACTCTGTGAAAATAGAGACTTAACAATGTAAAGGCTTGATAAAATTGGAAGAAATGCAGTCAAGCTCTTTTTAATGTCTCCCTGCATAGCAAAAACTATATAAAGTCTCTATTTCAAGTTCAGGAGATATTAACGTATATATAACAAAATAAAATAAACTTTTTTATCCGTATATTAAATAATAAAGTAACTTTTGAAATCATTTATTTTCAGTTTAACTATTTCCAGATGACATAAATGAATTATGTAAGATCCATAAACTAAATATGAAAAACTTATTTAAGGTTTAGAAGAAAGTTAAAAATTAAAACTTTAGAAAATATAATTCCTGAAGATACTTATCAAATTCTAGTACAGGCAGTTCAATGTTGGAATGCAAAGCAACAGCAAACAATTTTCAAAAAAACTCTTAAAGAAAACATTCCCAGTGATCTTTTTATTTTCTCTTGGTATTTTTATTTTTCATTAAAAATGTTTAGAGATGGTGTTAAATAAAATAATAATAATATAATAATTGCGGTAAAACTTTTATGATATTGGTTAATTTTCAGCAAAAAGTTACAGCAATTATCATAATTGCGGTAAAATTTCAATATTATTGGTTATATTTCGGCAAAAAATTGAAGCAATTATAATAATTGCTGTAAAGGTTTCAATATTATCTATTCAGAAAAAAAATATATAAAATTATAATATATAACAAATATATTGATTATCAGCAAAAAAAAAAAATACATAAGATATCATAATTGCGGTAAAGGCTTCAGTATTATTGGTTAAGCAGTACGTTTTCTCGAAGCTTTCTAAATGGTAGGTTTTTTCGACAGCTTTTTTTTAATTTTTTTCTTCTACTTTTATTGGAGCTCTAGATAAAAAATATATTATTTTTTGAATTTTGCAGTCGGTGATTGTTTAGTTGTTAATGCTTTTATAAACATGGAACAAACACATGTACAAATGTTTCTAACATTTTAGGCCGGGTGAATAAAAATGAGCAATTGCTTTTACTTAGAAATTGGTCAGCTTTACGTGAATAAAAACTATAACAATTTTGGTAAAGTTATTCACGTACAGCTGAGCAATTACTGAGTAAATTGCTTAACTTACGTGAATAAAAATTTGAGCAAAACTGCTTAAGTTTTTCACGCAAAGCTGACCAATTTTTGAGTAAAAGCAATTGCTCATTTTTATTCACCCTGCCTATTATACATGAAAGTAGAAATTCATGAATTCTTCACAGAGCGAATCCGTCACTTATGCAGCTCAGCTTTAAAATAATAATAATGATTAAAAACTAAAAAATCTATTTACAAGATTTTTTTGAATCTTTTTCTACTGATATTTGTAGATAAATATTGCGAGTTAACATTGGAGTTAAAAAAATATTTTTCTGCTTAAATGACTATCGTCCAAAAATAATCAATTTACGCAATGTTTTGACCACAAAGTAAATTTTTCTGATTGATCAATGTCAGTATTTTTAAAAAAATAATTTAAGTTACTATGTTTTTTCAAAAAGGCTGCAATAAAAAATGTGGTCAATCAAAGTCAAAAAACGATCACAATAAATCAGTCAAAACAAAATCAAAGAAAATATTTTGTTGAGCTGATTCTGATCACTCAAGTCATCTAGTGGTTTTATTCTTAAAATAACACTAATAAAGAATTTTGTTGTGTATGTTCAGCTGTTTTGGAAGCAAATAAAGATTGGCATAAATGTTTAAGTTGCAATCTGTGGGCATGTACAGGATATTTTGGAGTTGATACATGTGCAAATTGTGTGCAAAGAACATATATAAGTCTTGTAAATTTTTAAATAGTCATAGAAGTGATATAATTTTTGTTATTGTTATAACGTGCTATTTTGTGCGCTTACGCGGTTATACGGTTTTCATTTATGCCAAATTCTTTATTTGATATTTTCTAGAAAAAAATTAACAATTGACGTTCTTTTAGATGTTTTAGAAATTAGGAAACTGGAAACTGACTTTCAGTAATTCTATCTGCAGCCATCTGCAAGCTGTCAGTAGTTCTATCTACATCACTTAAAGGTTTACAATTCTAGATTAAGGAAATCACCCTACTTTTATCTCAAAAATAATGTTTTATATCAAAGTTTTTCTCCTAGGTATAAAAAAATGTTTTTAAACTAGAAAAAGTTACTTATTTGTATGCGAATGTGTTTTGTTAAAATAAAACATGACGAACCCCGCCTTACCCTACAATATGTATTTTGTATATAATGTAATGTAAGGGTCAAGTTTTAAATTTTTAGACCAAAAAAAAAATTTTTATTTTTAGGTTGAAAAATAAAATTAACAACGCTTCTATAGCCTTGACGGTGTCAAATTTTATTTAGTTTTTATTTTTTGGACACCGAACTTTAGCACGTGACACTATAATTTAGTTTATTTAGCACGTGACACTATAATTTGGGATGACACTGGTTTTTGAATAAACTTGTCGTTTTTTCTAAAGAAATTCAGCGTGTTTGACGGATTCACCACCTCACCATTTTTTTTACTTATTTAGGTGCTCCAAGAAGTTTTTACGGTCTTATCAAAGAGCACCGCGGAATAAAATTTAACCAAGTTTAGCCCTCCCTCCTTACCAATGAGACTTATAGGGCTAGATCCGGCTATGAACCACGGGCCTACAGTTCTGAAGTCAGAACTCTAACCACAACACCACGGCTACTTATACTTCACTAAAAACTGCTTTTTAGGGTAACAACACGAGTTGTCGCACTGGGTGGCTTTAACCCTGGTGATCTAGTGTTACTAATTAAAAGATGAATATTAGTTTTTTTTCTTTATAATAAAGTTTACATATATTTGCAAATTGTTTAACTTTTGTCAATAAAAAGAAATTTTCTGGCAGTGGCTTTCAGTTTAACCGTTTGTGTTTGAAAAAAAGAGATTGATGACATTGTCTCAAATAAGTTGTTAAAAGTTGGTTTATTTGGCTTATTGTATCATTTTAATCATAAAATTTTAGAGAATGGTTTTATACTTTTTTTAAAGCCTCTCATTCACTTCTAAGTGAAATTCAATAATAAAATTTAGAAATTCGGATATCTGAACTCCGTGCTATTGATAATTGGAATCAATAGCTGGTATTACATACCAATCATAGAGTAAAAGCTAAATCAGTGTTGTCTTTGCTAAACATCTAAAATACTTTAGGATCAAAATCATAACTAGAACAAATCCAAAATCATGACCAGAACCAGGCATCCAAAATAATTTCAAATTTTCTACTCTTTTTTTTATGCCAGTTAACTTCTGAACCTTTTAGCGCTTATCTTGCAGTATTGTTATAATTTGTGTTACCAAGTTCGATGCCTTAGTCAGTCAGTCTGGGTTGGTCTATTATAAGGCTTAGTTCTCCTTGACATCTTTGTTGAACAATTTTTTTTTCTTTTGCTATATTTAATTTTTCACCAGTTTTTCATGCCTAAAACTATTTCTATATGTACATTTTGTATTCCGATTGTAGAAGGTATTTAAAAGTTCTAAACAAAAGCCATTTTTAGCACAACCCATGGCTTATCTTACTATCATTATTCATTTAAGAAGTTTATGCAAAACAAAAATTACCAGATTGTGTGGAATTATTTTCTGTTAGAGAACTCACTACCGTCCCATTAAGCATAGTAAAATTATTTTTAATTTTTGAATAGTATTTCTTGCTTGCATCAAGGGTTGTATCAATACCAATATTAATATATTTTTGATAAAAGAACTTACACAATTGAGGTCATTTACAAGTAGTTAAAAACTAATCTTAAGTAAATACCATGAAGTAGCATTAATAATACAAATAATAATGATAATAATAATGATGATAAATTATAAGATTAATAAGAAAATTATATGATAATAAACCAATATCAATTATAAAACAACAATTGAATATAATGCACAGACATAAATAAAATTAAACAGACAGGAAAGTTACAAGCAGTTAAAAAAGAATAAAATTATTATAAAAATCTTAATTAGAGGTTATTAGAGATTTGAAAGTTTTGGATCTTAACCTCACCTCTTCTAACACTCAAAACAACTTAAAATCTGTTTTGAACTGAAGCTTAACTAGTTGGAAAAAGGTGGTATGTCATGCTCTTTTGTTTAACCAGTTTGGTTGTCAAGAGTTTGTTTTTAATGTGAGAAATATTTTTTATTCATTAAAGAGCAAAAATTGCCTCGGACCTGAATTTGGTTTGAATAGCAATTTTTTTTTCCAAAGGATCATGAAGTGTTTAGTCAATCTCTCCAATATGGATTAAAAAGCCTTTTTCATCATTTTTATTATTTTGATCACGACATAAATCAAAGTGTACCTTGCGACTGAGGACATCTTTATGAATACGCTGGGTTTAGTAAGTAAGTTTCCTTTAACTGAAACAATTTTTTTGTTCATCGGTGTTAATAACTTTCTAAACTTTAAATTCTGCTTTTGCCGATGCTTCTTGATGCTAATGTTAGGATAATTTTACAACTCTGAACTTCTAGCTATGTTTTCTCATTTTCAAACAGCCAGACACATGTTCGGTTAAAGTTTTCAAAATTAGTTTTTAACTACTTTAGAATTAGCTTGTCAGAAATTTTTAACTTTAAAGTCCAACTAAATTTATTTTATCTAAGATATTATACACTGTTTATTGTCTAAGATTAAGACAACCCTGTTCAATTTCAATATTCCTCTATTCGGGATTTCAATACCTCTTCAACTTGAAGAGGTATTGAGATCGTAAGTTCTTTTAAGAGTTTTAATCTTTACATTTTTTACTTTTTCTCTCTATAAAATCAACTGTTTTCATAATGCAATTGCTTAAAAAATTGTTTAATTAAAGATTTTTAGAAAGTTTTTTTAATATTGTTCTTTAGAAAGTTTTTTTAATATTATTGCAATGTTTCTTCAATAATAACTTTGTTATAACAATAATGTATTATCATAAATTACCAACACTTTTACTGAGGAATCAACTTTTGATCTTCTGAAGTTATCTTTTACTTGCCTTTTACGGATACTATATATACAATCAGTTATGTAGCATCTGTTTAAGGTTGCCTCGCTTTATCAACTCGTTATACTTTTATATTACTTTCATTTTTTATAAGCATCCTCTTGAGCAAATTTTTTTACTTTGAATATTCTGATTATGACAATCAACATACTTGATAGCTACTTATACTTGGGATGTGACGTCATGAAGTAATAAAACATTTTAACTTGGTCGCAAAAACTAGTACCCAGATCATATTTATTTAGTGTAATATTTAGTACATCATTAGCAATCTACATCATTAATAAAATTTTTTACTGATGAATTATTTCATTGTTTATATTAAAAAAATGTTTTTTATTTAAATTCGTTATTTAGTTCTTTGTGCTTTCCGTACTTTGTGCATTCAAATATTTAACGCACCATTTCAAGATTTTTTTTTCTTTGCGAATGTTAGAATAATCACAATATTAAAATCATCAACAACTACCCAATTATTTCTTATGACTATAATAACATTAAAAAAAAAACAACTTGAAAACTTCAGTTTGATTGATATGAGCAACTATTTTAGCAGCCGTTGCTCAATCGTTAAACAGAGGCTTTCCCCCCTCCCCCTCCTCCAAACAGAAGTTTTGAACATTTAAAACTAAACCAAGAATAAAATATCAATATAATATGAAGAAAACCTTTAAATAAAATACAAAATGGTTATTGGTTACCTTTAAAAATGGCAAAAATATTTTTTTGCAAAATGTTAAAAATAACAATACCTAAAGCTCAGATAAAAAAAATTTCTATTCGAACATAGTTTATAATGAGAAAAAAAACTAATCAAAATTTTTTCAAAATTGGTAAAACAGTTCCTGAGATCTAATGGCCGGCGGGTGAAACTTTTTTTGAAAAAACAAAAAAAATTACCACATATAACTTTTAAATAGGTTTAGTTTGGGGCAAAGACATACTATAGTTAAAAAAATATAATAAAATGTTCTAGAAACGTCATGATTCATACAATTTTCCTTATCATTATTTCCTTTATTATGTTTATCTTATTACTTTATTTACCTTATCTTATATGTATGTTTTCTTAAGCGGTACTTACTTTTCATTATATATATTTTTTGAAATAATTTTTTTACTATTTTCTTGTTCCAATTCAAAAACAAACTTAAAAAGTGGGTAATTAAAAACTTTTCAAGTTATAGAACCCTCCCCTCTTCCCTCCCCCTCCTCCCTTTAACTTTCAATGCAACTTTTTTTAATTTTTAGATTGTAGAAATTATTCTAAAAATATTTTTTAAGTGACAAAAATATTGACCTTATGCATTAATATGTAATTCTTGATTATATATACTGATAAGTGATTTTTTATATGAAAAAGTTTAAATTTGAAAAGATAACATTTACGTCCTGTACGTCATTAATATGTAATTCTTGATTATATATACTGATAAGTGATTTTTTATATGAAAAAGTTTAAATTTGAAAAGATAACATTTACGTCCTGTACGTCAGGATCAAGGTTAGGACCAGAAAATGTCTTGGGGTTCCTGAAAGCAATTGAAGAGATGACAGGGTCGCTTCTTATTAGTAAATAATGGAATTGGTTCTGCATCACATTAATTCTTGATACTTTGCATGTGTGATTGAGTCTTGCATTTTGTATGGCCTTATTTTGTGCTTCCTGAGCCTCCTCCGAATACGCTTCAATGGGAAGATCCAAATGCTCAGCAATTAAAAACCCATGTTCCAGAACCTTATGAAGTGTAGGATAGGTTTCCACTATCAGTTCTGAAGTTTTATCACAGTATGCTTTAAAAGCATCCAAGTTCAGGTGGAATCCACTGCAAACGGCATTCAATATGTTTCTAAGTCTTCAAATGATATCCAAACTAACTCCTGTTATTTCAGAGAAAGATTCTGCTGCTAGAAATACCCTCCTTGCAGTGTTTCCTGTATTAGTATTTCCAAATCCCTGTTTAGGAGTATCAACCACTAAGCTTAAAACCTCTTCAAACTTTCTTTTGATTTCTTTTTTTCGAGATTTTACAGATAATTTATCTTCTGGAGATTGGGACTGGTATATTTTGATATCCATTTTATATCCCAAGTGTAGAATGAATTCATAAATTCGTATCCAACAGTGCAGTGTGGATATTCCTAAAGCTATAGCTTGCTTATTGCAAACTTTTTCTCTTATTATATCCAGCTTGTTCATTTCACTAGGCTCGGCAGAACAAACATTACAAGATTGAGTTGAGTTTGTATCTGTTATAGCATTCACTGCCTTGCCGTCCAACATGGTCATCTCAATTTTTATTTTTATTTTTGCTTTCTGGTTAGAGAAGGGGATTTTAAGTTCAGAATCTTGAAGACTTTCTATTTGCTTCCTAGCATCTAATTCTTCAGCTCTTATTGACTCTTTTGTTTCTTTTTGATATTGCAGGTGAAGAGGCCTGCAAAAGTGGAGGCTTGAAGGCATTGGGTTTGACCATACAGTGATGGCCCCTATTTCCAGTTTCAACGGAACAGTTGCAGTTTTGAACAAGGATTTTTCGTTTTCAACTCCTGTTGAAATATCTGTGTCATCAAACCTTTGATTGTACACACTTTAAGATGAGGCTCCATCCATTCCAGCTTTCATATAGAATTTTTCAGTTGTTTCCGATCCATCTAGACACTCTTTACTAGATATGTTTATAATTCTTGATAAAGTGTGCACACTTTATCAAGAATGTACGCGTACAAACACATTAACAACAATTATCCACTTTAGTTATAAACCACTACGTGTCATGTAATATTTAACATAATATAATCACATCATATTAACAACATCTGTATTCAAGATTCAACTAATACGGATGAAACACTTTTCCAGGCATGATGTTAACTCCTAAATTTTTTATTTTAATACTATTGTCAAATGAGGATGTGTTACAAAATATTACGGTTATTGGAGCTTGGGAACATGAAGAACCCAAATAACAGCCCCCTCCATCCCTTTGAGATGGGGACCGTATTTTAAACATAATTGTTTACAAAACTTAAAATAAAATTTAATTTTATCAATATAATTCAAATTTCATAAAAAATTCTTTCGGCGTTCAGAAGTAATGACCACGTACAGTTTACAACCCCTCATTGTGGGGGAAAAAATATTTTACACAGATTTTCATTTTTTATACTTATACCCATAAATCTATTTCGGGCAATTTGGGGCAGTTGATTATTTTTTTAGTTATCCATGATAACATCCCCTAGGATAAAAATTTCATTTCAGGGTGGAACCCTGCGGAACTTTTGAGATATATTATTTTCAAAAACAATATTTATCGGAAAATTTATATTTTCACCTAATATTTTAATTACTCATTTGCCAAAAGCTATATTCAATATTTTAAGCTTTTTACTTTTGAAACAGATAAAAGAATGCCTAAATAAAGCTTTATGATTAAAAAAAAAATAAAAAAATCATCTAAATGAGTAAAAAAAAAATTAAAATTAGAAAAGTATAAAAGTTCGCGAATTTTAGCGAACTTTTCTTACCTACTACTAGGTAGGAAAAAATGCTTCTCTGACTAGGATAGTAAACATGAGAGAACCAAAATATATCTTTTTCTTATCATTTGATATTTTTTCTGATAAGTTGTAAAAAAAAATTAATGAAAATGATGTATTAAAAAAATTCCACTTATGGCCACTATTTGAGCTTTTCGCTTCATAGTGAGGCATTATGTTAAATGAAGTCTTTTTCGCTTCATAGTGAGGCATTATGTTAAATGAAGTCTTTTTCGCTTCATAGTGAGGCATTATGTTAAATGAAGTCTTTTTCGCTTCATAGTGAGGCATTACGTTAAATGAAGTCTTTTTCGCTTTATAGTGAGGCATTATGTTAAATGAAGTCTTTTTCGCTTCATAGTGAGGCATTATGTTAAATGAAGTCTTTTTCGCTTCATAGTGAGGCATAATGTTAAATGAAGTTTTTTTCGCTTCATAGTGAGGCATTATGTTAAATGAAGTCTTTTTCGCTTCATAGTGAGGCATTATGTTAAATGAAGTCTTTAAAGGCTTTTACTCTACGATTTTTCGCATCTTTTGCTTAATTAAATAATTTTTTTCTGAGTGTGTAAAAGTAAATATAAGTTTCATAAATGAAATCTATGATAACTTTTATGTTTAAAAAAGCTAATATAAAATACTAAATTTTTAACTTTTAAACTCAATATATGAATCCTAAGATAATTGATAGCCTTGGGCATAAAATGTGCAAGAAATGCTTATCCTGAAGTTTGAATTTTAAAAACTTTTTTGGAGCATAAGAAGATAATCTCCTCTGCAGAAAAATATCTTCATTAAGAGCCATCTTGCAAAGTTTTACTGTGTCTAGTATATTTGGAACCGTTTAAATATTTAGTTTTCTGGAGATTTAGTTTTAAAATCGAAGGGTTTTTTTAAATCACTTTCAGTTTTTAAAAAAACTCTTCAATTTTGTAACATCTCAAACTCATTTTCTCTTCAAAGGACAAATTTATGACCAAAATGATGGTTGAATGGGAAATTTTGAAGATAAGTGGCTCAAATCATGTAACGGAGAGAAACCAGCTTTTTATAAACGGTATGTAGATGACATTTTTGCTGCTTTCACTTCCAAAAATCGCGCCGAATTATTTTTGGAGTATATCAATAATAAACATAGTTCTATTACTTTTACAAAGAAATTCAATCAAAAATATCTTTTTTGGACCTAACTCTAAATAAAACAAACAATTCCACAATTACCACTGTTTTTCATAAGAAAACTTTCTCGGGACTTTACACAAACTTTTTTAGTTTTACTTCATTTTCATACAAAGTTAGTCAGGTTAAATGTTTAATCGATAGAGCTTATAAAATAAACAACACTAGTCTCGGTCTTAGTCATGACATTAACGATCTTTTAAAGTTCTCAAACGCAATTTGTACCCGTCTTGGTTGATTAAGAAAATCCATAGCTCTTATATTAACAACACCAATATCGACATTTTATCGCGTTCGAAATACCTACAAAATTACCAATATTTTTAACTTCCTTATATTGGAAAAATATCAGATTTAAAAAAACAGAGACTAAATGCAATCATTAAAAGATATTGTAAATTGATCTCCGTTAGATTGGTTTTTACTTCGTTTAAATTTCAAAATTTTTTTCCGCAAAAGATCTCTTTCCTACTTTAATTTATTCGTTGTCTATAAATTTGAATGCGCAGCCTGTAAATCCTGTTATATTGGCGAAACTATTCGCCATTTAAAAACACGAATAATCGAGCACCAAAAAAGGGATAAAAACTCACAAATAAACATATTCATTCAAATGAAAGCTGTTTTAATAGTTTTAACCATGCTAATTTTTCAATTTTGGATTCGGCCTCCGACAAATTTATATTAAAACTCAAAGAAACCATGTACATAGAGTGGGAAAAACCTACTATAAATAAACAAATGAACCATGTAAAAATGACAATTTCAATCTAGTTCATTTTAACATAACCGGTTCTTTTATCTTTTTAAAACATTTGTTACATTATTATTTTTATTGTATTTTTTATTACATTATTATTTTTATTGTTTTTTTTTATTATAAGGTCTCTATTAATTTAACTTAATTTTACTAACTTGATTTAAGCATTTTAATATATTTTAACTGATGATGGCTATGATATAGTCGAAACATGTATTTTATAAAATAAATGATTTCAACAAAAATTAAAATTTTTTTATTTATTTATTAGAATATTTACTCATTTTGTGCTGAAGAGAAACTTTGGAAATATATATATATATATATATATATATATATATATATATATATATATATATATATATATATATATATATATATATATATATATATATATATATATATATATATATATATATATATATATATATATATATATATATATATATATATATATATATATATATATATATATATATATATATATATATATTAGTAGTAGAAAATCACTTAACAAAAATTTTTTCCATTTAACACTTATATGGTTATATTTCGTTATTATATGGTTATATATCGTTATAACACTTATATGGTTATATTTCGTTATTATATGGTTATATATCGTTATAACACTTATATGGTTATATTTCGCAATTACACAAAAAGTGTAATCACTATAATGGAACACGTGTGGCCGTGGAAGCCTCAGAAAGTAGCGAAGATAGGATTATATAAGAGTTAGTATTAGTAAAGAATTAAATATAGAAATTGGACAGATGTCCAGTACAGATTTAAAAATAGGTGTATTTATATATAACTTGCCTATGAATATGTTACACGCTTACACCCGACCTGAGAGATAATAGAAGTTAGGTATTATATTTATCCGAAACGATAAGACAAGGTCTGCTTACTCGATATGTAAGCTGGATCTGTCAGCCTAAGGAAACAAGTACTAAAATATATGATAAGTAATAGATATCTGCAAAGTTAGACAGGTGTCTAGAAAGATTTTAAAGATTATAGATTACGGGGTTATGAAAAAGTATATTTATTTTTCTATTAATTACATGGTGACTCTCTAATAAATTCCAACTATCGTACTATTATATTTATATTATTATTTAAATGGTTACTTTTTAATAAATTATACTATCATATTTTTATATTATTTTAAAGTATTTGAGTGCTGGTAGCTTATTTAAAATTTTTTATTGCTTAAATTTATATTTTGTTGTTTAAAGTTACGTTTTAGTTGTTTAAAGTTTTATTTTAAAAGAAGTTATAAAAAACTTAGATTATTTATTATTGAACTCATATGATTAAAGCCAGTTTATCAGGTTAGTGCAGCTAAAACCGCCCCAAAACGAATAACCAAGCGATATCGTAGATCTAGGAGTATCGATTCATGGTATTAATAGAAAATGTACTCGCCACTATCCAAACCACACTGATCCAATTCAAGCGAGGTACATAAGCGGAATGATCTTTTTAACCAGCTTTAATCAATGCAGGGTCAGCAGTTGCTCCCTCAATCAGTTGATCTACTCGCGGCAACACCTTAAATGATTTTTTAAAACCAGCTTCAACCAATGCTTGGGTCAGCAGTTGCTCCCTCAATCAGTGGATTTACTCGCGGCAAAATCTTAAATGATTTTTTCAACCAGCTTCAATCAATGCTGGGTCAGCAGTAGCTCCCTCAATCAGTTGATCAACTTGCGGCAAAAACCTTAAATGATCTTTTAACCAGCTTTAATCAATGCTGGGTCAGCAGCTGTTCCCTCAGTCAGTTGATCTTACTCGCGGCAAAACTTTAACCAACACTTTACATCAGGAGGAGTGCGTTTGAACAGCGGCCGAATGCCACCTCAAGATAAATCACCATAGCGATAGACCATATGTATGCTGCTAAGGGCGTTGACTGGTAAGGATGAGAATATATTTCTAAAATTATTATTCTGGTTAATGAAGTATGCGTTTATATTTTATTGTTTAAAATTATGTTTTAATTGTTTAAAGTTATATTATTAGAAGAAGTTATACAAACCATTAGATTTTTTTATATTAAAAATGATTGGACTATAATGTTATCCTATCTTATTTTGACATATTTTCAAAACACTATTTTAACCTTTTATTATTGTTAAATTATTTATTTATTTAATTGATTATGCTATGTATTAATTTATTTTATATTTAAAGTTAGCAGAGAATCACATATATTTAACAGAAAAAAGGTGATATGATCCAATATGGGCCATAACATCTAGAGTATGTGCACGACATATGGTAACCGAGGCCTACTAAACTGAAAAAAAAATTTTTGTTAAGTGATTTTCTACTACTAATATAATTGCTCTGTTCTTTTAAGAACATTGAGCACTCTATTGTGTAGAATACTTTTAAAAGTTGTTTAAATATATATATATATATTTAATTATTTTTTTTTATTTTATATTTTATTGATACTGATTGTAAAGTATAACTGAAATTAACGGGGCAATATGATAAGACCATCGTCTTCTGTTTGCTCTTGTCAATTTTACGTTATATTTACGAACAATATTATATCTAATCTATCAAGTATTTGATAATTGATTTTTCTTATTTTTTCTAATAGTCTACCACCATAAACTAAGTTTATAATAGTCTACCACCATAAACTAAATTCAAAAACGGCTTCTTTATATATAATTTATAAGTTTTCTATTAATTGGTTTAAATAAATTTCCCATAGATTAACACTACTAAAAATTTAACTATATTTTACTAATAAAAAATTCAAACAAGCTTTCTCACTCATGCTTTTGTAAAAAAAAACAATAAGATTGTATGAAAACTCAAACTTCAAAAATAATATAGCAAAAAAAAAGTACCAAAGTTACTTTACTAATAATATCGATATTAGCTTGTGAATGTCACTGCCAACCATATCGGCTAGTAATATATACAATTAAACAAATCAGCTAGTAATATATTACAGTCGACCAAATAGTATATAATTATTTTTGGAAAAAACAAAGATCTTATTTTTGTTGAACGTTTAACGACATCTTGTTTATTTTGTATGCTTAGGAGGCTGAGGAAATAATGGCTAAAAGTAACATGAACTGGAAATGGCATCCTAACGGAAACTTACAAATGTGGAATATAGTTGATGCCGTAATTGAGCATCCTGTAACCAAGGAAACAATTTGGTTTAACCAGTTGCATTCAAATCATTATTCTTATTACAAATTTCACCCAATGGTAATATTTTTATAACTTTTTCCCAAAAAATTGGATTTTAAAGTCTGACAATAGTAACAACTTCTTTCTTTTGTAAGAAGCTTGAGCTGGAAAAAATATTTATTTGAGTATTCAATATAAAAAATTCTGTTCTAAATGCTTTTTAATAAAATATTTTTTTTTTACAAAAATCTGAAATTAATAAAAATATGTTTGGATTGTTACTTAAATGATGTTGTTTGTTGCTTGCTTGGATTGTTACTTAAATGATGTTGTTTGTTGCTTGTTTAGATTGTTACTTAAATGATGTTGTTTGTTGCTTGTTTGGATTGTTACTTAAATGATGTTGTTTGTTGCTTGTTTGGATTGTTACTTTTATAATTTTGTTTGTTCCTTGTTTGGATTGTTATTTAAATGATGTTGTTTGTTGCTTGTTTGGATTGTTACTTAAATGATGTTGTTTGTTGCTTGTTTGGATTGTTACTTTAATAATGTTGTTTGATCCTTGTTTGGATTGTTACTTAAATGGCGTTGTTTGTTGCTTGTTTGGATTGTTACTTAAATGATGTTGTTTGTTGCTTGTTTGGAGTGTTACTTAAATGATGTTGTTTGTTTGGATTGTTACTTAAATGATGTTGTTTGTTGCTTATTTGGATTGTTACTTAAATGATGTTGTTTGTTGCTTGTTTGGATTGTTATTTAAATGATGTTGTTTGTTGCTTGTTTGGATTGTTACTTTAATAATATTGTTTGTTCCTTGTTTGGATTGTTACTTAAATGATGTTGTTTGTTGCTTGTTTGGATTGTTACTTAAATGATGTTGTTTGTTGCTTGTTTGGATTGTTACTTAAATGATGTTGTTTGTTTGGATTGTTACTTAAATGATGTTGTTTGTTGCTTGTTTGGATTGTTACTTAAATGATGTTGTTTGTTTGGTTTGTTACTTAAATGATGTTGTTTGTTGCTTGTTTGGATTGTTACTTTAATAATGTTGTTTGTTCCTTGTTTGGATTGTTACTTAAATGATGTTGTTTGTTGCTTGAATGATTGGCTCTTAAAAAAATTTTTTTATTAAAATGAGAAAAATTAGTATGACAAGTTACAAAAGTAATTCATTAGTTTATCAGATATACCCGTGGTGCATCTACTTTTATAGAGCAAGAAGTGTCCCCCATCTTCCCCAAACAGATATCTTTTCTATTTGTCTTATTAGTCTGAATTGTAAAATTTATAAAAATCTTGTGATAATAAAAAGTCTAAAAAACCCCTCGTCAAAATTAATTAGTTAGAAATAAGCCGTGTTTTAGACGTTTAAAAAACGTAATTATATATTTTCAACGTTTAAAACACGTCTTGTTTTAAACGTTGAAAATATATAATTACGTTTTTTTGTCTCCTCGCTTAATTCTCACAAAACTCACATTATTTAATACGAAAAAAACTTAAATACAAAACCAAATCTTCTTTCACATAATTATATGTCAGATCATATTTTAAGTTTGCAATTCAAATTTGGTTATCTCATATGAAGAAACATATATTCATATGTCAGATCATACTTTAAGTATGCAATTCAAGTTTGGTTTTCTCATATGGAGAAAGATATATTCATCCTTGAAAACATACAAAGACGAGCGACATAATTTATACCATAAATACAACATCTATCATATGGAAAATGATTAACCTCGTTAATTTTAATAATTCTATCAGAAAGAAGAAAAAGAAAAAATATTTCATGCTTTAAGCTTGTAAAAGATTTGGCGTTGACTCTCAACAGAAAAATATATTTTTACTATTTTACAATTTTATTTACTTCAAAAAGATTCACCATTTTTCAAGGTCATATGTAGGGATATGACATGTTAACATTAGTTCTGGTATTGTTTTACATAAAGATAACACTTTTATATGGAACTTGATAAAAAAGAGAGAGTACCAAGTTTACTTTTTTTTAACTAACTAAGAAAGTTTCTTAATGAATTATGAAAAAAAAGTGACAAAATATTCTTGTTTTTTTTATATATCTTGAACCTATCTTTTTTTAAAAACGAAACAAAAAAACCAAAAAAAAAAAGTAATTTGAAAAAAACAATTTGAAGGTAGCCTAAAAAAAGATGAATCATGACAAAACGCAACAGACAAACTATCTGAAGCCGAACTAAACGAGGCTAGTAGAAACTTGTAGACTTTTCGAGAATAAGCATCAGCTGGAGACGGCCTTCATGATATTCATTTGGAGCACAACTATAGAAAGGTTCAACAAAGTGAACAAAATGCTTCAAGCGATTGAAGTCCATTTGATAGTGGTAAATGAACTAGCTCTCTGTCTATTTTCTATTTTTCAAAAGGTTTGATTAATATTTTTACAAGTTTAAAAAAGCAGCCATGATATTAGTTGATAAAAAAAAGCGTGCAAGGCAAGCTTATACATCTCTCTTGTTTTGGATTTTTTGTTTGTATTCCAGATATGGATTCTGTTGCATCATATTGTACGCCCTGGAGTTTTTGAAAACCTACTCAAACAATGAGGGCATTTCTTTCCAGGAGTTTTGTCTCCAATTTTGTTTCTTAAAATTGGAACCGGTGGGACCAGAAAACCAAATCATTCAAATTTACTTCTGGTTATTCGATTTAAGAAACTTGAATTCACATTTCCTAATGACGTAGTTGTTTTAAGGTTGTTTCAATCTGCTGTTGTTACAAAATGTACTGGAGAATAACCCTTTTCAAGGGTGAAGAATCGCTGCAGGTCTAGTATTGGATAGAAACTCTATTTCATTTGTTAGGTTTTGGTCTAATGCAGTATTATTTATTAGGGCATATAAAAACATCGCTTTGAAGTACCGTAAGATTGGGTAGCTTTGGCCCATTTTGCACCTTAATGTCTATTGCATGAAAGCCACAAAAGTTGTTTCCTCAAACACTAAGTACTATTAGAAGTACATAGAAAGGACAGTTAGAACTATCTGTCTCCCATTTGAAAATTATTTACCTGAAGTATCTTTTGGGTGGTTTAAATGGTGGCCCAAAGTCGCCCTGTGTGCTAGGGTGACTTTGGCCCAACCCTGTAAAAAGGGACTAAAGGAAGCAAAACAACAATAAAAACAACAATATTTAGGCAAAGAAAATAAATTTACAAAAATAAAGTGACAAAAAAAGATTTAGTAACAAAGTTCTTGTATACAGTAAATAAAATATAGGTACAAACTAAACAAGTATAGGTACCAAGTAAACAAAACAGTTTAGGTATAAAGTAAACAAAAATGACAAAATAAATGTTTTAAAAAATTTAGTGAAAAAGTTCTGGAACTGAATAAATTCCTCTTTTCGAAATTTTCTTTGGTCCCTCAATAAAATTGACTATTTCAGACAGGGGAAAAAAAGTTGCACTGCTGGTAGTGACCATTTCCAGTTAAGTCCATTTTTTTTCATAATACTATTTTCTGCTCCATTTTTTCTTAATTTTTTCAACTGCAGAAAAAAAAATTTCGAAAGTTACTTTAAAATTATTCAATTGTTATTACATTAAATAATATTAGTTATTAAAATAATTAGTTATAAAGTTTACTAATTGATTAGCTAAATATAAATAATTCAAAATAAATAAACAAACCTGACCAGGATTTAACTCTCCATTGTTTTATCAATATTTTGAAAGTTCTTTTTGCCTAATGCTGAATGATCTAAAGATTCTGTATGACTTTCTACGACTAAACTTATATCCGCAAAAATTAGATTAGAAGTCTCAGTAGTTCCAGTATTTGTACTTGGGCCAGCAAAGTCAATGTTGTTGGTCTCAATTGTATTTATAATACTGATAGGTGTAACTACATTATTTGAATTTAATCTATTATTTTCATTTATAACACAAGATGATATATCTGTTGAACATAAGCTTTTAGGGACAGCACATACTTTACGTCGCTTTGGTTTTTTAGAACCATCTGAGGACTTACATGGTTACAGGACATCTAGAACCATCCAGTGACTTACATAAATGATCTAAAAATGATTGGCTTGCTAAATCAGTAGTTGAGTTTAAACCTACATTACAACATGGTAGTCGTGAAAGCACTTGAGACTTGTCTAATGGAAAAATTCCAGTTTTGCAAAAACCAGCTCTAAGGTTATCATTCCCATGTTCATTTAAGTTGGTAATTAAACGGTCTAAAAGTCTAGGAAATTCATCTTTAGGAAGAGAAGCAACTCTTCTTCCTTTTCCTTTCTCCTTCCATTCACATAATATTTTGCGCCAGTTAATCTTCATAGGTCTAAAGTAGGCAACATCTAATGGCTGCGTGAGATGTGTAGAGTTTGCTGGTAATGCCACAAATCCTATGTTATTGCTTTGACATGCATCCAGTACTGCAAATCTCAAATGTGAAGATACGTTATCACCTATAATGACACTTCTTCCTTGAGCCTTCTTAAGTCTTGGAAGAAGTAAAGAGAAAAACCAGTCCTCAAAACATGTTGAGTCAAACCAACCACTTTTGATCTGTTATAACGTGCTTTTGGTGGCCCATGTTCCATCCATGTATTCCATAACGACTCAGCTTTGTAAACAACATAAGGTGGTAGCAATTCACCATTAGCATTGCCACAAAACATTACAGAGAACGAGGTCTTTGTAGAATTAATTATGGGTTCAGGATACTTACATCCACGCTTTATTAATATATATTTTTTTACCTGGATCATCACTGAGATTGGTTTCATTATAATTCCATATATTATCAGGTGATATATTACTTATTTCATTTGATAGATTTATAAAGTAGTTATCAATCACAGTCGTTCCTATTTCTGCTCTCTTTCGCTTTATGTTGCTTGCAAATCTTACTGTGAGTTCTGGATTTCTTTTTAAAAAAGATCGAATCCAATCGTCACCTGGAAAATTATTTTTGAACTGAGGTAAAACGACGCCTTTTTTCTCTAAATACCCTTTTACTATGCATCTTAAATCATATTTATCAAACGGAAAACCAAACTCAGATGATTTTATTGCATATGCCTTAAACATGTCTTCTTCTTTTGATGTAAATATTTGCTGACCACCATACTTTTTAGGATATGTCTGTTTTATTTTATTTTTTAATGTTGATCTTGGTATATCGTATTTCAAAGCTGCTTGTCGTTGAGTAATTAAACCATTCTTTAAATATTTTAATGCATTGTCTAACTGTTCTAAAGTATAAGTAACATATTTTCTTTTTCCACGATTTGGCTTGTAATTTTGTGGCATATTTAAACTAAGAACTAAACAAATTTCGCTATTTACTAATACAAACTGTTATACTGATTTTCTATTGCATTACTACTACAAAATTTTTCATTCCAACATAGTAACTACCATAATATCTATAAATGATCACTAAAAAAGGTTTACTCTAATACATGGGGTGACTTTAGCCCGGGCCAATGTCACCCTATGTAGTGAGCCAAAGACAACCTACTTTTTTTAATCTCAATTGCAAAAAATTAATAAACTGTTAAGCTTTCAAAACAAGATAGAATCAAACACTAATGGTTTAAAATTAATTCAGTGTATATTCCAATAAAAAACCTTCTCCAGGTACTGCTATCGATGTAAAAGTTTACACACCTAAAAAAATTCGGATTTTAGGTGCTTCTTCTAAAGTGCAACTTACAATAATATCACAATGACTCGAGTTAAGTAAACTAAGTTAGACTAAGTTTTTTTTTTATTCTGTTTAAGAAACGGCTTATATTCATATTTTGGGTTTAGCTTGTAAGACTTTTGCAATCAAATTTTACATCCTAAAACAACTTGAAAAACTAAATTTTTAAATAAATAGTCACATATAAACATGGACTTACCAATAGAATTAAAGTTACTAGAGTTCACATTTTTATGACTTTATATACCTTAATTTTATTTTGTTTTTGAAAGTAAACTCATAGGACTAAAAGGAAGGATGTTCTTATGAAAAAGATGAGGGAAAGAGTCCAAACCTATGATAATCATAACGACACGGATATATCTAGTAAATACTAATCAAAATCAGATTAATGCAGATAGTTCTATTTAAATTTAAAGTTCGGCAAAATTTACCATGGATAATTTAAGTTTTGTTCTTTTTAATATTTCCAATAAAACCAGATATAGTTTCTTAGTTTTTATTACAAAACTGGATATTAATTCTTTGCTTATACAATAAATGTTTTGTATAATCAAAACTTTGATTTAAAGTAGTTTTCTTGGTTCAAGAGTGTTTTTTAATTTTGATCTAACCATTTACCTTTTTAACGTTTATACAAAAATCTAGAAGGGTAGTAGCAGATAAATTTTAGATGTCTTAATGCAAGACACTCAACGAGACTCTTAATTTATTTGAAAAATTTGTAACAATTACGTTCTCCTATTTTTACTAGACATAGAAAAACTTCTTCTTAAGATTGAGAACGAGGAGGAAACGATAAATGATCTATCTGACGCTTTTAACTTTGATAGAATTACTTTTACAAACCGAATAAAAACAAATATTGTGTGCCGTTGCCTTATTTGTGATGTTGCTTGTTTCAATACAATTAGGAATTTAAAATTAAATAATTGCAAAAAGAAAAACATATGAATAAACATATGATTAAAATAGCCATTGATGGAGAAAATGGGTTTTTAAAGGTCTACATGAATATATTGAATAGCCAAAAATAAATACCAAGTTATAACCAAGTTTCTATTTTTAAAAATTTATATGATTTAATTAATAATAATTAAAAGTAATATAGTTTTTAAAGCTTCGACACTGATGTAAAAAAACTGGCAATCTTGGAATTTTTGAATTTAAACAAAAAAAGGTTATGCAAAATTGAAAAAATTTCAAAGTTTTATGATTCAAAACATTTTAGCGCGTTTTTCTGTAACTTTTCAGAACAAAATACATTCGCACATTAAATTAAAAATATGTCTTGATTATAATAATGATACTTAGTGCTTTCATTAGTTATACGATGAGAACCATGAGGATAGGTATCTTTTTGAGGTGTTATTGTCATGGAATTTGTGGAGTTGCTTGGTTTTAATTTCATCACTCTAACTGGAAGCAAATTTCTAAGCATTAATATAAATCAAATCATAAACTCATAGTTTATGGTATTATTTACGGGTTGTTTTCTTGGTTTTTTAAGTTTTTTGTTCTAGGTTTTCTTTGGTTTCTTGTTTTTGGTTTTTTTTTAATATGTTAATTATCTTAATAAATTTAATCGCTTTTAATCAGTTTATCTATTTTTCAATGATACAAGTATCTTGCTAAGTAACTTTATCCTAATGGCTGTTGTCAACTTTGGGAAGAAATTGACAACTATAACAATAATAAATTGTAATTGGTTCAAATATGCGTTTATCATAATACGTGATTCGTTTGATTTTACTTTTAAAATGTTGAAATTTATAATTTTGTTTGCGCGTTTTTGTAACATATTTTAACAAAATTTTAATTTGTTCTTGTGGTGTCAAAGTACCTTTTTTTTTTTTTTCAGAAAAATATAGGAGACTTTCTTTAAGAATTCACAATTGTGCCCCCTCCCCCCACTTCGAAACCCGTGTCGTCGGCCCTGTTTTAAAGATCAGGTGGTTTGAGTATTGGAGTAGCTTGATAATAGTCCGGACCTTAATCCAATTATTTGAAGATTTATGGAACGAATTGAAAAGATATATCCTGAAAACAGCATAAACTAACACCACATAGCTTATATAGAAATTAATTCAAATTTGGTTTCATGATGAACAAATTAGATGCAGTAAATTTATTCAGTCGATGCCGAAGCGTGTTTCAGCTGTAATTTAAAATAAACCAAGACACACTAAGTAAGTCAGTTATTAGTGTCATAAACTAAATAACGTTTTAGTGCTGACTCATACATTTACCATATTTGAATTTTGTATTAATTATGTTTTAACTGCATACTTTTATTTATTGTGTCAATAATAATCTTGTTGTGCTTTAGAATGTGTAAATCCCTAATTTAATAGCTTGTATTTACTTTCAATAAAGCTTATATTTATAGATAGCATGTATGCTGTTAAGTGTATTAATAGCATGTAGGGGAAGGTTACGTATGTTGAGCATGTTAACAGTGTATTGTTTTTTTGCAGCAAAGTATCATAATGTTTATATTTATTTTTGCAGATTATCATAATTTAATCTTTCCTCTTAAAGAATATAAATGAATAATTCATTAAAAAAAAATCTTTATACCAAAAATGGCTTTATTTTCAACACACCCAATCATCTCATCTTAGAAAACCAGTTTCCTAAGATGAGCTTTTTTTAATGGAACTCAATAAAACTCAAAATAGCAAAAAAATAATCACGAATAAAAATTTAATAAATTTTTAAGGACTATACTTAAGTAAAAAGTAATTATCTCAACCTTAAAAAAAAAACAATAAATCTTTCCTATTTGTAAAAAAGTTAACGATACTATTTTTTGAAAAAACTTTTGCTCTTGAAATACCAAAATAAAGCTCTTTAGAAAACTTTAGAAAAATTTTAATTACACGAGCATATTTTCATAACGCTTTTTAATTAATTTTTTGATAATTCAAGAAAATGCTCACTAATTGTGATTATTAACCATATCTAAGTTTAGGAAATTAGATAGGAGATAGATAAAGCGCAAAAATAGGAGATAAATAAAGCGTAAGTATTTGGAAAATATATTTTTTAAGTAAAATTTTCTTCTAGTATGAAGGAAGATTGGGTTTACCTCCACAATCCTACCACTTTCATTGTACATACGGCGATGGTGAAGAAATAGAAGATGACTTCATTGATGAAGTTAGAGCGAAAACTTGGAGTTGCGCAAAAAACCTAAAACTTCAGAAAGGAGACGTCCTACTATTAGATAATATATTGGTACAGCATTCTCGAATTGGTTATGAAGGTAACAGAAAAATGGTCGTAAAGATGTTTCAAGATTAGTTTAGAATTTGCTACCTATTTAAAGTGGACTCAAGATCACCTTTTTTAAAATAATAAAACTTTATGTTAATTTATTATTGTAATAACGATAGTTTATTTAATTAAATCCAACTTAAAATATACATTATAATTATAGCTAAGTTTATTTACATTATTGTTTAGGTCATTTTTATTATTATTACGAAAACATTTTTTTGTAATCAACATTTTCTATTGTTTCCGGAGGTTTTGATATTGCATAAAATTAAATCTATATTTACTGTTCTCACTAGCAAATACAAATTTTTTTAATAAATAAATCTTTAAAAATTTAAAGGAGTATGTCCAACTTACATTATATTTTTATAACGTAAGTTGGACATACTCCTTTACTGCCTATAAGTTACCTATTTTTTGATTTTTTTTCTAAAACACATGTTTAGGGTAGATTAGGGTAATATGAGCACCTTGGTAATAAGAGCATATCTAAGATTTCTTAGATATAAGCAGTGAAGTTAAAGTTGCTTTGTATTTTTTGAATCGACTTTTTGTGGTGATAAAAGGAATCAGTACAATTTGCGTAAATTTATAAGCAGTAATTTGCGGCTATCATCTAATTAAAACGCTGTTAAATTTTTTACGTTGTTAAAATAATATGATCACGCATAATTAAATCTGTGGCACGAAACTTTGGTGCTAAAATAATGAAACTAATTTTTTCATAAAGAAAAATATGTTTGCTAAAAATCCAATCCATTTTTTTTTGAAAAACAATGTATGGAAACATTTAGTTTTGACTATATTTAAAGGTGCCATTTTTAAGTAATATGAGCATGCTCAAATTACCCAGTGTTATTTTTATTGAAATTACCTAGTTTAAAGCCCAAAAAAAGTAATGGTTTTAATTGCTTCTTGAATAAAAACAAAAAATAGTAAAAAATTTTAATATTTTAACAATACTAAATAATTTTCTGTAATTTAAATTCAAAAAATTTGATTTTTTATTGTTCAAAGGTTTGAGTTAACAAAATTAAAAAAATAACAATTTTTTTTTTTTTTTTTTTTGTTGCGGAATACATAACATCACCGAATTAACCATTAAGCACACTAAGCACGTGCTTAGGGCGCCGCATGGAAACGGGCACCACGACAAGCTACTACAAATTTTTTGCAATTACTAAATTACTGCAACTGCATGAACGGCCTAAGCAACGGGTTATTTATTTCGGAAAATAGGTATTTTAGAGTTTTGCGTCATAAACACTGGAATTAGCTTTTGATAATTGTTCCTGCCAGTAACTATTTTATGTTTATTAAACTGAATAAACCATGATTTCTAGGAACAATTATTATATTTAGACTTGTAAATTGTAGAAAAACGTTAATCCTCGTGTTTTACTTTATTTGCTAGACTCGTTCATCAGTGCATTTTTTATTATGTGAAAAAGAAAACATGATTCAAATCAAAGAAGGAAATCGGGTGGTAGCAGGATATCTAAAAATATATATCTTAGAGGAAATCAGTTTTCTCCAGTATTATCAGTATGCAATACAAATAGTTTGACTTCTCAATTGGAAATCATTAATTTTACTTACACAAATTCTAAAATCTTGACGTCAATATCTTCAAAAAAAGTAACACAATGCAGTATTAATAGTAATATACAAATTAATAATTCAAATGAATTACCTTCATGTATTATATTTATTGACATTTTAAGATCAATTATTATTTTAATTGGACATTGTCCTCAATGCCATAGTAATTCAATTGCAATCTCAAATCAGCTGCAACTAGTCAAATGCAAACACTCAGCTGCAGCTAGTGCTACTCTGGAATCTTTCTTAAAAATAGTTGATGCAATGGAGAGCATTGGTGATGATCAGTCACAAAAAGATGACACTGTGCGAGAGGCAGTAAGTTTAGCTAATAAAATGATGGAATTGGAGTTTGTGTCGATGCTGGTAATTTGGCAGAACATACTGCAACATTTTTAGAAAACAAGTACTGCATTGCAACACAAAGAACTTTATCTGGCAGTGTGCTGAAATTTCTATCAGAGTTTGGCAGTTTATCTGACTGACATGAGGGACCACTTTGATAAATATGAGAAGACTGCCAAAGTAATACTACCAGATGGTTTTTAAAACCTCTGTGTTTTTAAGAAAAAATTTCGGTTGCCCTAATATTAGTGGATCATGAGTAGGAGAACCTAAAAATTGTTTATTCGCAAAAAATTTGGATCAAGCTTAAATATTTTTGAAAATACTCAAATTTTCGCTTAAGGTGCTCATATTACCCTAGTCTACCCTACGCTGAAGGACGATTGAAAACAATATAAAACTACACTTTACAACTTAAAAATAATAAAAAAAACCCCACCTCCCAACCTTCAAAAAAAAAAAGATAATTATATTACAACAGTTTTTTCAAATTTTTTTTTATTTAAATTTTGAAAAAGGAATTGCAAATATGTTAATTTGACGTATTTTTATTGTAAAAATAATCAATTAACAAATTAATAATCAAAAACTAAAGCTCTGTTACATAATTAAATATTGTCTCCTTTTTATATTACTAAAATTGAAAAAAATTACATAATAATATTACAAAATGGTATTAAATAATCTAAGAAATAGATATAGTTGGGTTTGTCAAAAGAGAGGTGATAGTTTAGGTTCAAAAAACGTTGATTTTAAAAATGAAAATATGATATATAGTATGATCATTTTAAAGGATAATAATAATATGATCACTTTAAAGGCGATAGATTAAATCTTGTACAGGATCAGATAATTTGTTACAAAAATTTAAAACGCAAACGTTACAAAAACGTTAGAGCGCTTGCTATAGAAGCAGGAGATCCTTATAAACATAAATATGAACATATTTTTGCGTCACAGTAAAAAAGGAGGCGTAAACTTCCTGGTTAAATGGATTTCCGCGGAGCTCTGTGACAAGACCATAAGGTCTTCTTGGAGCATCTAAATTTAAAAAAAAAAAAAAAAAATCTTTGAATAAAGCCGTTCATTTGCTTGATACGAATCATAGAAATAAAAATATTATTTCTAACAATACACTTTTTGAAGATAGTTCTAATGATGAATCAAATCATAATATTGTTCTTAAAAATTAGGAAGGTTTTAACTCTAGGAGTACTGATAATGATTCTGATAGGTACGATTATATTGATGACGACGGTGACAGTGATTATTGCGTCAATTTATTAAAGAAAATACCATCAATATAGAAATCAATAGAATAGTAAATTCACATCATATCAGTTTTATTTGTAAATGTTAGTCTGATTCGACTCCATTTAGAAAAATAACAAAAGAAGGGATAATCGATGTTTTTATTAAAACAAACATATACCAATTGAGAGGCGTTGTTGTCAGTTTTATTTGACAGATCGTAAGTGGCTTAAAAATAAATATTTAGATGATATATCAATTGTAAAAAACTCTGTTACTATAAATAAAACAATGATAAAAGATTTTTTTGTTTTTGGTCTAGAGATTTAAAAACTGCATCAATATTCGCAAAATTTAGTGAGATAAATAACGTAACAACTGAATTTTGTTTCCAAAATACAGACTTTACCAAAGATGAATTTCTATATTTGGTGAGTGAATTAAAAACAATAAAAAAGTCTTCTCAATAAAAAAATCAAGTTTATCTTTCTTGGTTAAAGAATTGCTTTTTATTTGGCTTTGTCATGTCGGTTGAAAGTTTAGAAATATTGTTAAAAAATTTAGCATTAAGCAAAAGCCTTGCTTAATGCTAATTTTTTTGGCAAAAATTTAGGAGCAAAATCACGATCACAAAATAATTGGCTGTTAAATAACACAGATATGATCAAAGATTTGTGTGACTTAAAAAACAGCTAGCAATTATAGCCGATAGTACTTATTTATACGGTGACAAAAGTTCAAATATTTTTTTACTACGAAACCTGTACAGTGGGAAAAAAAAATGACATTTAGATAAGTCTTTTGAAGTACGCGCTGCAAGTGGTTTTATTATTGATGTTTATGGACCTTTTGCTGCAACTATTAATGACGCAACTATATTATATTATATTAGGTGATATTTTAAAAATAAAAAGTGACTTAAAAGAACTAGTTTGGTCCAAGGATTTATTAGTTTTAGAGGTTTTAGAGACATCATTTAGAGGTTTTAGAGACATCATTTAGAGGTTTTAGAGACATCATTTAGAGGTTTTAGAGACATCATTTAGAGGTTTTAGAGACATCATTGATAAATTGAAAACTACATATAAAGTATTAATCGAGACTTGTTCTAAAAGTCAGTTTACTAGTTTACAAGCTAACCATGCTAGTTTTGTTACAAAATGCAGATGGGTTGTTGAGGCTGTTAATGGTACATTTAAACAATCTCTTTTATTCTTTGGAAAAAATAAGGAATACAATGCTTCCTCATATAACGAATGATGCTAAAATAAAGAAACGCTAAAAGCATTTTTTGGTCTTTGAGATAGCTAACTTTCCGACATGGAGCAAACTCCAAACATTTATGTGTTTAACTTATGTCAAATAAGGACGCTATGCAAAAAATTGCGATGATTGGAGCTTGGGAACAAAAAAACCCCAAAATTTTGTCCCCCCTGCCCCAAACGTGAGAGCAACAAGTTGATGAAACATTTTTTGTACTATTTTCAACTAGACTTATATTCATCGATAAATTTTATATTTCGTTGTAAAATATTTTAGCGTTCAAAAATTATGACCATATAAAAAATTGAACCCCCCTCAATTTGAGGGGGTTGCAAATTTTATAATGTCATAATTTTTGAATGGTGAGAGATAATACTATGAAACTTAAAATTTATCGATGAATATAAGTCTAGTTGAAAATAGTACAAAAAATGTTTGGTCAACTTGTTGGTCTCACGTTTGGGGCAGGGGGGACAAAATTTTGGGATTTTTTTGTCCCCAAGCTTCGATAATCGCAATTTTTTGCAAAGCATCCTTATTTGACATAAATATAAACATAAAATTGTTTGTAGTTTGTTCCATGGCTGGAAGTTAGCTATCTCCAAGACAAAAAAATGCTTTTGGCGCCCCAGCTAAAATAGCTGTTTCTTTGATTAACAGTTTTTATTTAAAGTATATATCCGATAAAAAAGACGTTGAGAATATTGCTCATAAGATAAATCTAATGAAAGATAAAATTATTTTAAAAAAATGAATCGGAATACTTTCACTTTCACATTTCACATTTGAATACAAAAAGCAAAAGTAAAAAGAAATTCGAACCAATTGATGCATTAGATATAAATGATTTCCCAAAGTTTTCTATGCAGGGTATTTGAAAATACATCACATTTCATAGCTATCAGATAATGCAAAGTTACAGTTATCTAGCAGAACGTTTAAATAAAAATGGAAAATATATTATTTTTAATTAATAAAAATTTTCATCAAATTCAAAATTATGATATGATTTCCGCTGAAGTTCAGTCAAGACATTCAAACGCTACAAAATATCGGCTATTTATTAAATATTTGCCGTACATCGATTGTTCAGAATCAGTATTGTCTAGCGCATGTCGGTGTTTTTCTGGTTTAAGAACGCATGGTTGTTGTAGTCACATTGCTAGCATCAAATTTCTTTTGTGTTGTGGAAAGTATTTGGAAAAACTGATTCTACTGCAAAGTTTTTATATAATTCATTTTGTTTATTTGTAGAGGTGTTATGGAAAAAATAAAATTAGACCAGTAGCTCAAAATTTTGAGTAATTACATATAGGAAAAAAAATTGAAACCAAACTTTGAGTTTATAATGTGTTGTGTCTTCCTCTCATTAGTGTAAAAAGTTGTAAATTATTTAGCAAACAGTTTTTCATAAAAAGTCTTTTAATTAATTAATTTTTTTTTTTAATATTAATATAACAATTTAAACCCCTAATTTTTGTGCAAATCGCAAGTAAAAGAAACTGTTGAAAAGTATTTTGATAAAAATAAGCTTGATACATCTTTGAAATTAGCACCTTGTTTAGTTATTAAATTTGAAAGATTATCTAAGACTGTAAAACATCCACATGTGAAATCCTTAAGCTAAAGTGAAGGCACAGTAAGACCACCTCGTGAAAGTATTTGTAGATATAGACAAGTATTTATACTGCTTGCATCTGTAGCAAATATAGACTTGTAATAGTTACATTTGTTGTTTTTTTATCAATTTCTTTGATATATAACCAACTATTGTTGTTGCAACTTCTTCTGTTTCAGGTGAAAGAGTTAATTCTTCGGTAAGCTCGTCTTGAGAACGCAAAGTTTTGATAAGATCAGATGATGTTTGTTTTGATAAAGTAAAAAATTGAGATTTCTGCCAAAGTTCAATCCAAACAGCTAGTTTTTAAAAAATGTGGTTTTACCATCATCAAAAATAATTGCATTACCAAGTTTATTAGGACTAAATTATTGTTTGAAATTTAAAACAGTCCATCATTTTTAAAAAATGCTTTAAAAGTCAGAAATGTCATTTCGTTTGGGAAAATAACTCATAAAACTTGCAATTGTTGTTTCATCGAAAATTGACAGTGCAAGAGAAACATTTTGCTTTTTATTACCAGGGTGAAGACTTTGATTTGTAATTTTTGGAGCTTTTTTTAAATTACCTTGAAGTTGTTCATCTTTAGACTGTAGAAGATGAAAATCTCCCCAAGTAATATAACCAGCTGGACAATTATATGCGCCATCTTTTATATTATATGTAAATGATGGAAAGACAAATTTTTGACAGTGTAATAAATTATTTCTAATATTTTTAACAATGTGAACACTATCATAAAATGGATATGTTTTAATATTTGGACTATCAGCATAATAAATAAATAAATTTGATTAATTACTAAATTTGAAACGAAGCAAGCTAAATGCATTTACATTTGCTTGATGATTGGCAGTAACAACTCCTCGAATTTTAATACCAGATAGAAAAAGAAAACTAATAGAATCTAACATTTGCTCTGAAAGCCATTTACCACTAATGGTAACTTCAGGTACTGCTTTCATAATGAAAGGAATAGATTTCTTTAAACTAACAATCATGCATTCTTTAAATGTAACAACTCCTTTGTACAGAGTACCATTGTCATCTGTACCCACATAGACACCACTACAATATTGTGCCTATATCTGAAGATATAATTAATCTACAATTAGAATTATATTTTCATGTATTGAACCTTTTTCCCGAAGCGTTTTAACAGCCTTTATTGAATCAACTCCACCTTTATTGAATCAACTCCACCTTGAAGAAATTTTAGGAATAGAGTTTAAATTCCAACTTGACTTACATTTTATACCTCGAATAATGTACTTTTCATTAAAATGCTTTTCACATAAGACAGAATTTGTTGAAGGCACCTAATCACTACGGTTTACAAAACGACCCCAATAATTTAGCAACTGTTAATTTTTCAAAAGAAAACGAAATTAGGAATACGTTTCCATGGAAAAACCAAAGGTTATCCATGGAAAACCCATAATTTTTTATGGAAAACCCATGAGTTTTCCATAAAAAAGTGTTACACCTAATAACAGTTTCCATCCATGGAAATTCCATTGGTATTTGGAACACCTTTCCAAGGAAAACTCATGAATTTTCCATGGTATAATAGCATGTTTTGTTTTCAAGTTTTTTAGATCTAATGTTATTTGAATTGTCATATTAAACCAAAAAAAGCAAATATTAATGCGCAAGTTGCTAATATTATTTAGTTCTTTTAATCTTTGGGATTGCTTTCGCCGAGTAAAATCAACAAACAAATTTAAATCTTGTTGAATCCAACAAATCTTTGAAAAACAGTAGCTATAATGCACCTTAAACATTAAAACTTGACACCACAATATATGACGCATGAATATGTATAAACATACTGAAAATAAATATAACAAAAAATTACAAATAATATCATCCTGTAATAAACATATACAGTAATAAACAATTGAAATAGATAAAGAAAACAATTTTTACAGAAAATATAACAAGTTACATATTTATTTTTTTATATAAACTATTTGATAAAAATAGTATAAATAAGTTTGATAATTTATAACTTCAAGTTTCAACAAATTAAAAAAGAATCATCAATACAACATATTTAATCCAAAAAAACATCAAGACCATTTATATTTATGTATCTGTAGAACGAGGTAAACGTCAAACAAAGTACCATTCACATTTTGATATTCATTTTTGTTTTCACCATAATTAGTATTATTGTCTATTTCATTAATCTAGACAATACATCATACAATTAATATATACATACTAACTAATTTTCTTTATTTACTTATTCATTTATACTTATAATTATTATATATTATAACTTACTTTATAATGTAATTTAATTACTTCTATAATGTAATTTAAATAAAATGATAAAGTTAAAATAAAAAGATTTATGCAAACTAATGCATATATAAATGTTACCTGCATGTTAGTAACATTTATGTAGAACAAGGCAGCAACAAATATTGTATTACTTATTGTAATTTAAAATTAATGTAATTTAATTGTAATTTAAAAAAAGTTTCTTCATCTGAGCTATCTGCATGATGTACAACATCATCTATATTGTCAGTCAAACCTGTCAGCTGATAATATATTATGCTTATATTTTACTGTGAAGTAATCTCTTGTGCATCAATTGACTTCTCTTTCTGATATTTTTAAAACATTACTGTAGTTTTTCTTCTCTAACTAAGTTGTTCTTGGAATATCATTACAATGTTATAAATGATATAAATGATGAACAACATTATATATATCGCCAGTCAAACCTGTTGGCTTATAATGAAGTAATTTAAATAAAATACTAGAGTAAAAGTAAAAGGATTTATAGAACTATTACATCATTTACATATTCTAATAATTCTGCTATTTGATAGTAAAGAAAAAACATAATAAATATCCCTACTAGATTTTTTACATAATAAATATCCCTACTAGATTTTTTACATAATAAATATCCCTACTAGATTTTTTACATAATAAATATCCCTACTAGATTTTTTACATAATAAATATCCCTACTAGATTTTTTACATAATAAATATCCCTACTAGATTTTTTACATAATAAATATCCCTACTAGATTTTTTACATAATAAATTTCCCTACTAGATTTTTTACATAATAAATATCCCTACTAGATTTTTTACATAATAAATATCCCTACTAGATTTTTTACATAATAAATATCCCTACTAGATTTTTTACATAATAAATATCCCTACTAGATTTTTTACATAATAAATTTCCCTACTAGATTTTTTACATAAAAAATATCCCTACTAGATTTTTACATAATAAATATCCCTACTAGATTTTTTACATAATAAATATCCCTACTAGATTTTTTACATAATAAATATCCCTACTAGATTTTTTACATAATAAATATCCCTACTAGATTTTTTACATAATAAATATCCCTACTAGATTTTTTACATAATAAATTTCCCTACTAGATTTTTTACATAATAAATATCCCTACTAGATTTTTTACATAATAAATATCCCTACTAGATTTTTTACATAATAAATATCCCTACTAGATTTTTTACATAATAAATATCCCTACTAGATTTTTTACATAATAAATTTCCCTACTAGATTTTTTACATAATAAATATCCCTACTAGATTTTTTACATAATAAATATCCCTACTAGATTTTTTACATAATAAATTTCCCTACTAGATTTTTTACATAATAAATATCCCTACTAGATTTTTTACATAATAAATATCCCTACTAGATTTTTTACATAATAAATATCCCTACTAGATTTTTTACATAATAAATATCCCTACTAGATTTTTTACATAATAAATATCCCTACTAGATTTTTTACATAATAAATATCCCTACTAGATTTTTTACATAATAAATATCCCTACTAGATTTTTTACATAATAAATATCCCTACTAGATTTTTTACATAATAAATATCCCTACTAGATTTTTTACATAATAAATATCCCTACTAGATTTTTTACATAATAAATATCCCTACTAGATTTTTTACATAATAAATATCCCTACTAGATTTTTTACATAATAAATATCCCTACTAGATTTTTTACATAATAAATTTCCCTACTAGATTTTTTACATAATAAATATCCCTACTAGATTTTTTACATAATAAATATCCCTACTAGATTTTTTACATAATAAATATCCCTACTAGATTTTTTACATAATAAATTTCCCTACTAGATTTTTTACATAATAAATATCCCTACTAGATTTTTTACATAATAAATTTCCCTACTAGATTTTTTACATAATAAATATCCCTACTAGATTTTTTACATAATAAATTTCCCTACTAGATTTTTTGCATAATAAATATCCCTACTAGATTTTTTACATAATAAATTTCCCTACTAGATTTTTTACATAATAAATATCCCTACTAGATTTTTTACATAATAAATATCCCTACTAGATTTTTTACATAATAAATATCCCTACTAGATTTTTTACATAATAAATTTCCCTACTAGATTTTTTACATAATAAATATCCCTACTAGATTTTTTACATAATAAATTTCCCTACTAGATTTTTTACATAATAAATATCCCTACTAGATTTTTTACATAATAAATTTCCCTACTAGATTTTTTACATAATAAATATCCCTACTAGATTTTTTACATAATAAATATCCCTACTAGATTTTTTACATAATAAATATCCCTACTAGATTTTTTACATAATAAATTTCCCTACTAGATTTTTTACATAATAAATATCCCTACTAGATTTTTTACATAATAAATTTCCCTACTAGATTTTTTACATAATAAATATCCCTACTAGATTTTTTACATAATAAATATCCCTACTAGATTTTTTACATAATAAATATCCCTACTAGATTTTTTACATAATAAATTTCCCTACTAGATTTTTTACATAATAAATTTCCCTACTAGATTTTTTACATAATAAATATCCCTACTAGATTTTTTACATAATAAATTTCCCTACTAGATTTTTTACATAATAAATATCCCTACTAGATTTTTTACATAATAAATTTCCCTACTAGATTTTTTACATAATAAATATCCCTACTAGATTTTTTACATAATAAATTTCCCTACTAGATTTTTTACATAATAAATATCCCTACTAGATTTTTTACATAATAAATTTCCCTACTAGATTTTTTACATAATAAATATCCCTACTAGATTTTTTACATAATAAATATCCCTACTAGATTTTTTACATAATAAATATCCCTACTAGATTTTTTACATAATAAATATCCCTACTAGATTTTTTACATAATAAATATCCCTACTAGATTTTTTACATAATAAATTTCCCTACTAGATTTTTTACATAATAAATATCCCTACTAGATTTTTTACATAATAAATATCCCTACTAGATTTTTTACATAATAAATATCCCTACTAGATTTTTTACATAATAAATATCCCTACTAGATTTTTTACATAATAAATATCCCTACTAGATTTTTTACATAATAAATATCCCTACTAGATTTTTTACATAATAAATATCCCTACTAGATTTTTTACATAATAAATATCCCTACTAGATTTTTTACATAATAAATATCCCTACTAGATTTTTTACATAATAAATATCCCTACTAGATTTTTTACATAATAAATATCCCTACTAGATTTTTTACATAATAAATATCCCTACTAGATTTTTTACATAATAAATATCCCTACTAGATTTTTTACATAATAAATTTCCCTACTAGATTTTTTACATAATAAATATCCCTACTAGATTTTTTACATAATAAATATCCCTACTAGATTTTTTACATAATAAATATCCCTACTAGATTTTTTACATAATAAATTTCCCTACTAGATTTTTTACATAATAAATATCCCTACTAGATTTTTTACATAATAAATTTCCCTACTAGATTTTTTACATAATAAATATCCCTACTAGATTTTTTACATAATAAATTTCCCTACTAGATTTTTTACATAATAAATATCCCTACTAGATTTTTTACATAATAAATTTCCCTACTAGATTTTTTACATAATAAATATCCCTACTAGATTTTTTACATAATAAATATCCCTACTAGATTTTTTACATAATAAATATCCCTACTAGATTTTTTACATAATAAATTTCCCTACTAGATTTTTTACATAATAAATATCCCTACTAGATTTTTTACATAATAAATTTCCCTACTAGATTTTTTACATAATAAATATCCCTACTAGATTTTTTACATAATAAATTTCCCTACTAGATTTTTTACATAATAAATATCCCTACTAGATTTTTTACATAATAAATATCCCTACTAGATTTTTTACATAATAAATATCCCTACTAGATTTTTTACATAATAAATTTCCCTACTAGATTTTTTACATAATAAATATCCCTACTAGATTTTTTACATAATAAATTTCCCTGCTAGATTTTTTACATAATAAATATCCCTACTAGATTTTTTACATAATAAATATCCCTACTAGATTTTTTACATAATAAATATCCCTACTAGATTTTTTACATAATAAATTTCCCTACTAGATTTTTTACATAATAAATTTCCCTACTAGATTTTTTACATAATAAATATCCCTACTAGATTTTTTACATAATAAATTTCCCTACTAGATTTTTTACATAATAAATATCCCTACTAGATTTTTTACATAATAAATTTCCCTACTAGATTTTTTACATAATAAATATCCCTACTAGATTTTTTACATAATAAATATCCCTACTAGATTTTTTACATAATAAATATCCCTACTAGATTTTTTACATAATAAATTTCCCTACTAGATTTTTTACATAATAAATATCCCTACTAGATTTTTTACATAATAAATATCCCTACTAGATTTTTTACATAATAAATATCCCTACTAGATTTTTTACATAATAAATTTCCCTACTAGATTTTTTACATAATAAATATCCCTACTAGATTTTTTACATAATAAATTTCCCTACTAGATTTTTAACATAATAAATATCCCTACTAGATTTTTTACATAATAAATTTCCCTACTAGATTTTTTACATAATAAATATCCCTACTAGATTTTTTACATAATAAATTTCCCTACTAGATTTTTTACATAATAAATATCCCTACTAGATTTTTTACATAATAAATTTCCCTACTAGATTTTTTACATAATAAATATCCCTACTAGATTTTTTACATAATAAATATCCCTACTAGATTTTTTACATAATAAATATCCCTACTAGATTTTTTACATAATAAATTTCCCTACTAGATTTTTTACATAATAAATATCCCTACTAGATTTTTTACATAATAAATTTCCCTACTAGATTTTTTACATAATAAATATCCCTACTAGATTTTTTACATAATAAATTTCCCTACTAGATTTTTTACATAATAAGTTTCCCTACTAGATTTTTTACATAATAAATATCCCTACTAGATTTTTTACATAATAAATTTCCCTACTAGATTTTTTACATAATAAATATCCCTACTAGATTTTTTACATAATAAATTTCCCTACTAGATTTTTTACATAATAAATATCCCTACTAGATTTTTTACATAATAAATTTCCCTACTAGATTTTTTACATAATAAATATCCCTACTAGATTTTTTACATAATAAATTTCCCTACTAGATTTCCTACATAATAAATATCCCTACTAGATTTTTTACATAATAAATTTCCCTACTAGATTTTTTACATAATAAATATCCCTACTAGATTTTTTACATAATAAATTTCCCTACTAGATTTTTTACATAATAAATATCCCTACTAGATTTTTTACATAATAAATTTCCCTACTAGATTTTTTACATAATAAATATCCCTACTAGATTTTTTACATAATAAATTTCCCTACTAGATTTTTTACATAATAAATTTCCCTACTAGATTTTTTACATAATAAATATCCCTACTAGATTTTTTACATAATAAATATCCCTACTAGATTTTTTACATAATAAATTTCCCTACTAGATTTTTTACATAATAAATTTCCCTACTAGATTTTTTACATAATAAATTTCCCTACTAGATTTTTTACATAATAAATATCCCTACCAGATTTTTTACATAATAAATTTCCCTACTAGATTTTTTACATAATAAATTTCCCTACTAGATTTTTTACATAATAAATTTCCCTACTAGATTTTTTACATAATAAATATCCCTACTAGATTTTTTACATAATAAATTTCCCTACTAGATTTTTTACATAATAAATTTCCCTACTAGATTTTTTACATAATAAATTTCCCTACTAGATTTTTTACATAATAAATATCCCTACTAGATTTTTTACATAATAAATATCCCTACTAGATTTTTTACATAATAAATTTCCCTACTAGATTTTTTACATAATAAATTTCCCTACTAGATTTTTTACATAATAAATTTCCCTACTAGATTTTTTACATAATAAATATCCCTACTAGATTTTTTACATAATAAATTTCCCTACTAGATTTTTTACATAATAAATTTCCCTACTAGATTTTTTACATAATAAATTTCCCTACTAGATTTTTTACATAATAAATATCCCTACTAGATTTTTTACATAATAAATTTCCCTACTAGATTTTTTACATAATAAATATCCCTACTAGATTTTTTACATAATAAATATCCCTACTAGATTTTTTACATAATAAATATCCCTACTAGATTTTTTACATAATAAATTTCCCTACTAGATTTTGTCGCTAACTAAATGCCGATTTGAATGGTCGTTTCAACAAAAAGACAAAAATAACTTAACAGAACTAAAATTGAATAAAACATGTACCATAAAATAAAGTTTCTAATACTTAATAAACATTTACCATACAATAAAGTGTTATAAGTTCAAAATTTTTTATGCAAACTAAAGCCATTAAAAAAAATTGAAAAAGATTATTACTAAAGTTATTTTTAGTACATTATCTAGTCTATTATATTATCTAATACATTAGATAAGTTTTATAACAATAATTATATTAGTTTCAATGTACAATAGATAACTAGTTATAAATACACAAGTTATCTAATATACATTAAAACTAAAATATATGTTGTAAACCAAATAAACATTAAAAATCAAACTGATTCGCTTGACATACTTTCTATAATATTGCAAGTTATGTAAAGTAAGCAAAGCTATTGGCAGTAGCTAGAATAAGTATATGAATAAATAATATATAATTAAACATATAAGTAATAAATATATATATATACGCATTTTATTATGCATTATAATATGATAATATCCAGAGACGTAAAGACAGTAAAAGCCAAGACTAAAACCAAAATATTTTGATTTAATACCAAGACTAAGAAAAAGTCAGTTAAATGAGTTTCGAGACGTCTCAGAACCAAGATTTAAGTCTTGAGACTAACTGCTCTGATAATATCATACTATGATGCATTATAAAATGCATACATTTATCATATTCTAGCTATTGCAAATATATCTAGTTGTTTACGCCTGTATATTTAGTTAGAATCATATTAAAAATGATGCGTTATAAAAAACATAATTTATAGTCTTGTTAAATACAGAAAAACAGAAGAATACAGAAAATGTTGTTTACAAGTTAGAAAAGATTGTAATTATACGTGTTACAACGGCATCTTTAAAAGCGAATTCGTAAAACCTATGGTGCAACATAAACTATGAAAAAAAACCATGGTTCACCCATAAAAATTCCATGGGATTTCAATTTCCATAGAAATTCACCTATAAAAATTCCATGGAATTTCCGCTTTCTATGGGAAAATCATGGATTCTTTCCTATTTTTAAATTCTATATTCTTTCCTATTTTTGATAGACGTCAATGTAAAAGTATTATTATTGTTGACAAAAAAGCCCTCCATTTTTGGATTCTTTCCTTTATGTTTTTGTTACTAGTTGCATAACTGCAATTAATAGTGCAATAACAATATAATAATATTGTAATATATTCAATAATATCATGATAATATTATATTGTGTTATTTTTATAAATATTTTCTTATTATATACTACTATATATAATAAATAAAAAAAATGATTTGAACAGTCTCACCATCTATAAGATCGAGCACTCTTTTTGTAGCATACACTAATAAAATTTACACTCATATTTAAATTTTTTATTTAGTGGTTATAAAAAAACGTCATTTTATAACGTTTTTTTATAACGGTTTTTAAATGTACTTGATAACGAGGTATCAATATTCCCTCGAAATATCGTATCAATAAATAAATATATTTTTAACAAATAGAAATAAACCCATAAAAAGAAATTTAAATATAATTATATTTAAATTTCTTTTTATGGGTCATTTAAATATAAATATATATATATATATATATATATATATATATATATATATATATATATATATATATATATATATATATATATATATATATATATATATATATATATATATATATATTTAAAATTTTTAACAATTCTCTATTATTTTTTGTTGTTGCGTAAATACGCCTCTTAGAATCGGTCTCTAAAATGTTACATACACGTGTAATATATCATGGTGTAACATGCTTGGAAAAAAATATTTCCTACGGTGACGTAGAAAGTATAAAGAAAAACTTTTAATTATATTTTATATAAACCTTTAAAAAGCTTTCAAAGTTTTACAAGCAAAAAAATGTTTTGAGAAAACTTGAATCCCCTCGTGTTTTCTTTAAAAAGAAAAATATTTTCAAAAATTTTAAAAGTTCAAAATAAGTATTATTTAACGAATTACTTTTAGCAAAAATGAGGTTTGCAAGTTTTTTTACTAGCAAAAATTTCATAACTACGTCAAAACGTACAATACTAAATTCCGACTTAAGATCCTTAGCTGACAAAAGATCCTTTAAACACCAAATCATTTTCAAATCGCTTAATCTAAACTAAAGAAACATGTGAAACATCAAGTTTGAAGCAATTATTAGCAGTGATTCATCTAATTTAATACTCGGTGCCTCATCTGCAAAAAAAGCTTTCAGTGTGCATAATTTCTCCGAGAATATGCTTAAATCATTAAAAATCATACTCAGGTTTCCAGTCAGTTTTTTATTCTTTTAAAATAGAATTCCAATTTTTTCACAATTATATAATATTATAAGTGTTATAAATAGTATTTTGCTGCTTCTGGCTCACTTAAAATATTTTTTCGACGATAAGGAAAATAAAGTGATCATCATTTGATTTTTTTCGAAACAAGCCAATGACAGAGAGCATTTCTCCAATTTGATATCATAATAATATCATCAGCTTTATTTACTTTACTAAAATTTTTGATGGGCATGAAAACGTCATTGTGTTCCACATTAACTTTTTTTTCCTCGGTAATTAGGAACAGGAAAGGTTTCAGTTATGTTAACTAAATGAGTAACTTGCTCTACGACGCCATTGTTATAGCTAAAAGAGTGACTTGTTCAAGGACACCATTGTTAAAATTAGTACATAAGATATAATCTCGATTTGCAGAATCTTTTTCTTTTGAAAATACTAATCTTTTTTTTTTTTTGAAGATCATTTCCTTTTGAAGGAAATACTTATAGTATGTATTTGGTTTTTGTATTCATTTTTTATGACCTTACAATGATGGTTCCTAAATGCTTTTGCCTAATTTCTCCTGTTCACTTTTTCAAGAAAACTTTAAGTGTCATTACTCGAGCACTTGTAGTTGCAAGTTAAAAAAAAGGAATACATTAGTAGTAGAAAAGAAAAGAAAAACACTTCATCTTTTTCGATATAAGTTTAAAAGAATTGTTGCGACTTATAAGCTTTTTATTAGCACACTACTACACTACACACCACACACTACTAGCTTATAGATCTTTCATTCAAGCATTTGGCTTTACGTGTAGTCTTTTTCAGTCATTAAATTTGCATCATCTATTGTTACAAGTATTAGTTTTTTCAATTCAACTTGGTGTTTTTTAAAATAGACTTCCGTAGATTCATCAATCTGGATAGCAAGCATAGGATAGGAACTAAAAATGACTTGTTGGTCGATTTTCTTAACAATAGCAACAATTCAATTCTGCATTTAATTGTAGATTTGGACTGAAATATTTGTTTAAACCTCTTAGCAGTATTAACCGAAATGGGATTTCTTAGTCTTTGCATTTATTTTATTGTGCAGTGATAGCAGCTTAAATTTTTTTTGAAAAAATTATGAGTTTTTTAATTTTTTCTTTAAGTATTTAAGGAAGTGATTTCTCAAAAATAATTTAATCTTTTGTTGCGTTGGATGAAGAAATTTTGATTTGTTTGGTTACAGACTTTCTTTTCCGAAAGTTTTGTTAAAGATAAGATGTAGTAGTTTTCTGGCGCAGTGAGTGTACATCACCGACTTATCTAGGGATATGCGCAGTGGAATGCAAACATATCAGTTAAGGGTTTTTGTTTGGGCAGGCATTCTTTAAATTAAAGAAAAGAAATCAACCAATCAGAAATTACTACCGTGACTTGAGAAAAAAATTATTCCGCTGCACGAGCGAAAGCATTTTTTTTTTTAATATAAAACATGATAATTTGAACTTGGAATTATGTATTTTGAAAAAATAAAAATAATTTTATTGCTAATATAATATATACTATTATAGTGTTATTGCTAATATAATATATACTATCATAATGTTGCAAATGGATGATATTCCTAATATTTCTCTTTTTTGACATTTCAGTTGGCTTTTTTGTTGTTGTTGTAGTTAAGACATTAGTAATACTGAATGAAAACAAATTATTTTTCTTCTAGTGTATACATTTTATTTGTTTCATTAGATGAGTTTAAATAATGTTTAAATTTATTGTTATGCTATTACTTTGTTGCTATGGTTATTAGTAAATCATTTGATCCTTACCTTATTTTTACTTAATCAGTTTAAGACAATACCTGCCTTTAATTTTCAGGTAAATAAAGCTAATGACTCAGTTTTACCCGTTCACTCCTACCAGTGTATGGGTAGGAGTGAATCAGCAGGAACACCTGTACTACTTTTTAAGTCTGTAAGAATCTAAAGATATTTTGATACTTTTTATTTCTATTAGAAACCGAATACACCAAGCTACTTTAGGCTCCTTATCCTATTTTTTTTTTCACTTTTGGTTTCTTTGTGAGACATTATTAATGAAAATCGAATGCCTATGCAAGTTTCGTCAACTATTCAACACAAAATTAAACAAGCCAGATGAATTTCGTTTTTCATTCAATTCAAACTCAAAAAAGTTAATCATTTTTAAAATCTGATTTTTTTTGCCTCGGCTGATCCTTTTACACTGTGTTCAGGTGGCAATCCAGTTACGACTAAAGATGATCAAGTGAAAATGTGCGTCCGATTGATACCACAACAAGTACCATCTTTAGCCTACTTATCATATCCATTTACTTTACAAACTTTTTACAATTATATTACAATTTTTCTACAAATTCGTTATATGTATTTAATTTAAAAATGGAAATTTTTGAAAAGAATTTAAAGTTGTATACATTTTCAATACAAAAAAATGAGGTGAAAATTGTCTTGATAAACAAAATTAATTTATTAATAACAAATTATCTTTTTGAATAATCAAATTTTTATTTAGATGAGTGAATTGTGCAAATGTGCGTGTAGTCTGTATTTGATAACACAGACTATTCGCTCGCATTAATTTTTTCTATACAAAATACACGTTAATATAAAACGTGCAAACAGATTATATCCCTATACACAGGCTTTATCCGTATGTAGTTTAATCGTACGCTAATTTTTTTTTAATGATTTTGATGTTTTAAATATTAATCTCGAATTACTTTTGACTTTAGTTGTCAAATTTAAATAATGAGTTTTAGCATTTTCAATTTTTTTAAAAATAAATGATTTTTTTATATTTTTGTGTGAATAGACTATAATTAGATATAGTCTATTCGCGAAAAACGTGCAAATAGACAAAATATTTTATGCACGGAACGTGCGAATAGACACTCCGTATAAATATTTGATTAGTTGATTTACAAAGTCGAGTTGAAGCATTTTTGAAGCTTGCTTGCAAATTAAGCAACATAGATCTTTATATTAACTTGCACAATTTGTAGTCCTTGAAATTGAGCAACATAGATCTTTGTATTGCACAACTAGTTGCACAATTCCTTGAAAATAAAAAATTCAGATAAATTTAAAAAAATGAAAGCTTAAAAAAATAGTTTTTATAAATTATAAAACCTTTTTAAAACTAAATTTTTTTAATCGTTCGATTTAGTAAATGAATAAAAAATAAAAATTTATTCTAAAACAATCTAGCATACATGTGAATATTTATTTATACTATATTAGTTTTATCAAATACATTTGTTCAGGTATTGGAAATACAGCGGTTATCGACAGTTAAAAGTTCATATTAAAAATCTTTACTTTTTAACGTCCGTATTTAACATCAGAAAATCTAAAACTATTGTATTTTATTTATGAATATTTATGAAAACTTTTTTGTTTTTTTATTATAATTATTATAGTTGAGTTGAACATAATATTTTTAACAATCTTGTTTTATTTTTAACTTGTAAAGTCTACATGGGGACTCTATGAAAATATTGTGTTGATTTTTTTTCCTAAACTCTTCCTAACGTTCTTACCAAACAGCACCACGGAGGAGCATTTAACAAGGAAGTTCACGCCTACTTCCTTATCAATGCCGTTTATAGAGCTTGCGTCTAACCACGAACATCTTGGTTCTCAACCAGAACTTTAGGCACTGCGCTCAAGTATATAATTATTGGTATGCATAATTTGAAACCCTATACAGATTCAGAATAGGCAGAGATATGCGCAATCTGATTCACTGATTTTTAAAGAGAGGCTTTGGCGCGTATTTTAAATCAAAACAAATGTCAAAAAACGTATTGAATAGTAAATTTGAAATTGAGTAATTGAGTAATTAAAAAACAAAATAGTAATAACAAAAAAAAGGTATGATTTTTCTATCCAATTTTGTACAATATAGTACTAATACTTCGGATGTTTTGAGTTAGAAAGTTTTTGCAAAACTTCGCAACTCAAAACATCCGTGATTTTTATAATATTTTGTTAAAAAAGGATTTATAACTCTAAGATATAAAAAAGACAACCATTGTAAAAAATTATAAAACAGATGGTAAAACTTGACTATGCTGTGGTTCTCATACGATAGGTTATTCAAAACAGTTTTAAAATTTACCAAGTAATATCAATAGACTATTATTAGCTTGGTATAATTTTTTTCAAATTAAGTTCCCATTAATCCTATCATTTAGCGAAAAAAGTATTTTGAAAAATTACCTAATTTCTTTTCAGAACTTTACACTTATTACTCCCATATATAAATTATATACATCACTAAAACAAATATATATATATATAATTCATATTAATATATATACATCACTAAAAGTTTGAGAATGTTGCTTATTGGTTGTTATAGCTAGCCCAGATAATTGGCAACTCTCTCAAATTAAAAGCAATTGTTAGCAAGAGCTTATTTAAATTGCCTTTGGTAATGTATAGCAATAATATTTCATTTTATTTAGATTGCCATTGGTAATGTACAGTAATAAAAGATTACAAAGCATTGTAGCATAATAAGCTATAACAAAAAATCAATAACCTGATGTCAACAAGTGTGTTTTGATATAGTAAACTCGCAGGCAACCAAAAAAGTTTGTGTGGTTTATCCTAATTGCCTATTTCTAAGAAATGTATTAAGAAAACTGGTTGTGGTAGGGGATGATTTTGCATATAAATTAAAGCTTGTTTTAAGGAGAATCAATCAGTGTGTTTCATAAGTTTTATTAGTGCGTTTTAAAATTAAAAGTCTTAAGTAGAGTATGGCTGTATCAGATGCGATAATTCGCGCCTGTTTACTTTATGAGTTCAAACTTGGAACCAAAGCTGCAGAAGCTTGTCGTAAGATATGCGCTGCTTTTGGGGAAGGTACCGTAGCAGAACGGACGGGTCAAAAGTGGTTTAAAAAATTTTCTTCTGGAAATGAAAACCAACGAGGATATCAAGCTGGTAATCGAGTAGGACTCCAGTCAAACATGCCAGGACCTTAACATTTAATGTAAAAATCAGGAAAACGTTGTCAGGCCTTAAGATTTAATGTAAAAATGTGGAAAACGTTGGAAGTTGAGCAAATGGGTACCTTATGAGTTGAGTGAAACAAACAAGCTACAGCGCTTAATCATTTGTTCTTCATTGCTTTCCCGCCATAATTTAGTGCCATTTTTTGACCGGATGTTGACGTGCGACGAAAAATGGATTATGTACTGCAACAAAAAACGAACATATCATTGGCTAGCCAGTAGCGATCCAGTACCGATGACTCCTAAACCAAGCATTCACCAACACAAGGTTTTACTGTGTGTATGGAGGACTACAGCAGGTATCGTTCACTATGAGTTGCTACCAAGTGGACAAACCATTACTGCTGAGATATACTCAGCCCGATTGGACAGAGTTTTGGTTGCTCTTCACCAAAAACAAGCAGCTTTGGCAAACAGAAAAGGTGTTGTATTCCACCAGGACAACGCCAGACCGCACACCGCAAAAATCACACGGGAAACTCTAGCACGTTTACAATGGGAGATTCTACCTCACCCTTCGTATTCACCAGACCTTGCGCTAAGCGACTATCACCTGTTTTTGGCCCTGGATAATCATATGAGGAATCGACAGTTTCGAAATAGAGAAGATCTCGAAAATGAGTTTATTCAATTTTTTAGCTACCAAACTCAAGACTTTTATAAAAATGGAATATACCAGTTTGTTTTACGATGGGAGAAAGTTATTCTTGCTGAAGGAGACTATTTTTCAGAATAAACTTTATTAAAACTGTTTTTATGTGTATTTATTAACGGATCTGCAAAACCGCACGAACTTTTTTGGTTGCCTGATAATTAACCAAAAGGAATAACTTTTAACTTACCACACCATGAAAAACTAAGTGTAAAAAGGTAGAAACAAGAAAAATTGCAAACATAAAAGTTCATGTGGTATAGCTTACATGTTTTATGCTTACATTAAACATGTAAGCTAGTTTGGAGAGCATCTGTAAAAAATTTTTCCAAAAACTTAAATGTTTAACTCTTTATAATTAACAAGTTGGTATAAAGATGCAGTAACGAGCTTAGAACAACCTCTGCCTCAGCTTAAAATTTATACTTTGCATACTTAAAGTACTTTACCAGCAGTCTGGCGCAACTGCATATAAACTTTGTATCAATTGCATATAAACTTTGTATGAAGCATGCTTCATAGAACATGGACATTACATTTGACAAGGAATACATTTAAAAATCTTTTAAAATTGTACCCATGCAAATTCAAGTTAAATATTTCAAGAGTTTATATATTGAAAATACATTTTATAATAACAAAAATACTTATAGCATGACAACTGATTTTGTTCTTTTTTTTTTCATTAACCTTTTTTCATTGAAACGTTTAATTTTAACCACTTAGTTGGGTTTTTTTCAATTATTACAATTTAAAAAATGCCACAATCGTTTGCATTTATTATTTTCCACTTTTATTTGATTAACTTATTTGAATTCAATACTTTTTCTTGGTTTTAATGTTAGTGTTTATATGTAACTGTACAAAAAATTAATGTTCAGTAGACAAGCATTTAAATTTCACTTCTTTTGTTAAATTTTCAAATAAATTGTTAATATCTAATCGTCATCTTTTATATTTAAGTTACTATAACCTGCAAACTTTTTCTAAATTTTTAAAAGTGTTTAACGGTTTAAGACGATGTTTTATTAGAGTTATATAATAAAAAATACATCAGTCTCCTCAAAACTATGGTTGAAGCAAAACATGAAAACAAAATCTCCTCAGAACATTTAAGCTAGTTTTGCAATCAGTACAAATTTTCTTTTTTCAAAATGTTCAACCCTTATAATTAACAGATAAATCAATTTATAAATAAAGTGCTTCACCAGTAATCTGGTAAAACTGCAAATAAACTTTGTATGCAAAAGTACTTCACCATTAGTCTTGTACAACTGTATACAAACTTTGAGTATTTGAGTATGCTTCAAGGCCAAGGACATATTCTACGAGAAACACATTTGTAGATCTTTTTAAATTTACTTCAAAATATACATTTTTTTTCCATTTCTTTAAATTAACAACAGATAAAATCTTCATCACCAAAATAAACTTTATTGAAGTTTTGAGATTTTTACGAGTGAAAGTTCTCTTGTACAAGTAGATTTTGATACCTTTTAAATACTCTGAAGAGTACTAAGATAAAAAGAATTTCCTATGTTGATAGTAACGCAAGATTTGTATTGGTAAACTTAGTTTATCATTACTTTGAAATTTATTTCGAAAATCTGATTCACACCCTAAAATTTGGGGTCATAATTCCAACAAAAAATTCCATAAAAATCCTTTTGACTGATGATTCTTGATATGTTTAGATGCAAAAATATGGTAAAATTAAAATCGTGAATTAAAATCCAAAGAAGATATTAGAGTTTGATGGTTATAACTAATTTTGCGGTCCCGTGGGGACCATTATTTTTTAATTTTTCTATAAAACATCATATCTTTTATCTTTAAATGATTGTAAAAAGAAAGTTAAATATATAGAATATGTTTTAAAGATTAAAATTTACTCTCAATTTATTGAGCTCATCTCTTGGCTCAACACATCTCTAGCGCTTACTCCTCCATAAACCATAAACAAAAATCGGAAACTATAAAACGGAAAACGAAGTTTCAAAAATGCCCATGTTTGCAAAAGATCACAATGAGTTCAGGAAATCTGTCTGCTTTATTTGTATTAAAAAAGCTGACCATGAAGTAACAGAGTCCTACAGAAAAAAATTTTGAACGCTTTTTCAAAAAATATCAACTTTAGCAATGACGGAGTTCCAATAGAAATTTGAAAAGCTTGTTATTTCAAGATAAATCAATCAGGTGACAAGGAATCAGTGCAAAATCTGCCAAAACTTTTCAATTTTTAAATCCATTCAATTTTGACCTGACAAACAAGATTTGTAACTGCTTAGTTTACCAAATTACAAAAACAAAAAAAAAGCACCCATTGAGAAGCACCCACAAAGAGAAGCACCCATTGCAAAAGCAAAAACAAGAAGAAGCAAGCGCAAACAAAAGAGAAACGTTGTACAAGTTGCCTTTCAGTAGTTGCCCGCGGTCAACCTAATCATTCTATGCCAAGAACTCGTTATCAAAACCTCACATTAGAAATAGCAGTTCTTTATGGAGTTAAACAGATAGCGTCATCAGTGATTTCCTCTATAGATTCATCATCAAGAGGAACCATTCGTATTAGTCAACTTCATGGCCCAAGATTGGCGGTGAGAAAAGGTAAAACACAAAAACAATTTTTTAGAATAATTGTAAAATCCCATTAGTTAATGGTATATAATTTTTAGGTTCCTCGTCAGCATCTCAGCAACTCTTTCAAACACATTTAAGTACTCAAGAAATGGTTGCCATTCAACAAAATACAGGACTTTCAAACACAGGCATGAGGAAACTAGAATCTGCTCTCAATCAAATTAGCCCTACTCAACTGGTTAAGACAAATTTTCAACAAAAGCTTGAAGACTGTGGGAAATTTTTACAAGAAAATTTTACAGTGAGCACCATCAAATTGTCTGAAACTGACAAGTGTCATGTTGTTCATTGTCATGACTTACATAAACTAAAAGAAGTCGTTGGTACCTCAAAATGCCTTGATCAAGAATCCATCCTTAAGCATAAAATAGATGGCGGTAGCTCATTTTTAAAAGTGAGTGTGACCTTGCTTGACACAAAGATAGATGAATCTGAGCCTCACAGTCCTATTCAAAAGTCTGTTAAGTTGTGTTCTCAAGAAGGCCTCAAAAGCACTGGTGTTAAAAAGCAATTGATTTTGGCTTTTACACAAAATACTCCAGAAACATATGAAAATGTTAAAAAGTTTTTGATCTCATCTAAGTAGAAAAGCTTGCTCACTAAGCCCCTTGATTGTTTCATGTGATCTCAAACTGGAAAGTATCTATGTGGAATTCAATCAAATACCAGAAAGCACCCATGTTGTTGATGTGAATTTGAGTCTACAAAACTCTATGATTGGGTGAGATTAGAACCTTTGGAAAAATTAGAAAATATTTTCAGGACTTCCTCAATAGCGGAGGAAACACAGAGTGCTAAATCATTCCAAAGTGCTGTTCATCTTACACTCTCTCCTTTTGAAGACCAAACAAGTGTTTAGGAAGTGATTCTACCAATGGAATTGCATTTGCTTATTGAGGTTGTCAATTATGTTGTAAAAATCTTGCTCAGATGTGGCCAAAGACAGTTGATTGGCTTGCTTCACTTCATATTCCTCTTTCAGACTCATTTAGCTAAGTCTGAGAATGCAAAACAAGCATTGGATTTTTGCAACTGTTTAGAATTGTTTCAGGATGTTGTTTTTGGTTGCTTTGGCTGTGTCTTGGATCTGAAATATGAGTTAAAAATCAAAAAAATTTAAGACAAGTTACCTGAAATTGCAGTTACACCAAAAGCTTATGCAATCTTTTTCCAGTCCACAGTTCATCAAAAAGAACCATATGGCACTTGGGCTCTTCGATGAACAGGCAATTTAGGCAATGCACTCTTACTTCAAAACCCATTGGAAGAGATATTAGTGGGATAGCTCTCACCCAGATTACCCAAAACAACTTTTGAACTGTATTTTGGATTACATTAGCAAAAAAGTTCAAAGATATTGTCACAGAATGTTTGTAAATCAATATGAATATAAAAAATTCTTTTGAATTGGCTCATATTAAGTTTAGAATATTAAAATTTTATTGTATGTTTAAAGAATAATATTTTTGAATCTGTTCTTATTTTGTTTGAAATACTTATTTAAAAAAATATAAAACATGTACTTTCTATGGTTCAAAAGGTTTTGATGAAAAGTGTTTTTGGTATTATGACCCAAAATTTACAAGGTGTGGGTTGTTTTGATATTTATTATATTTTTCAACCAAAGTGCACTTGCCTCTCTTTCAAAATCAGCGAATGAGATTGTTCATATTTTCGCCTATTCTGAGCCTGTTTAGGGTTTCAAAATATGCCATCGGTATCATCTTTAAGTTCTTGTCTGATTTTTATAAATCCACTTTTCTTTTTTTTTTTAAAGCAAACGTCTCTTTTTAATTATATTTTTTAATTAAATGAACAGCGAATATATATACTAAAAATAAAAAAACTAACTTGGATTTACTTTTAAAAATTTAATTGTTGGTTGGTTACGATATAATTATTGATTTTAACAGTTAACAGGCTTTTATTACAAGTATGAACGGTTTAAATAAGCTTTTATACACGATTGTTTAATAGAAGTTTGTTTTTTATACACTTTTGCTTATCAGAATCTTGTTTTTACGAAACTAGTACTAGAAGCTCCAAAGTCTTCAGAAACTTTTAGTTACTTTTCAATAAGAAACTTAATTTATTAAGAGTATTACGAAGTTTTTACTTTAAAAACCGCATAATTCAATGTTAAAAAGAATTTTCTTTAACTTAGAAGGTCAGTTTAAATGAGTACTTAATTTTAAAGCGCAACCTAATGAAATTCCATTAAATATATATTAAAAATATATCTGGTATTGTGGTTATAATAAAAATGTATCTCTTATTGTTATTATTATTACTATATTGTGGTGAATTCTCTTTTTTATTATTGGTACTTGTGGTATATTCTCACTTCTTATTATAATGTGGTATAATAAAAATATATCTCTTGCAATGTCTGTTATCAAATTTATAAACTTATTGATGCTTTATATGACTTATTAATAGTGAGAAAAAGTGTTTCTTTTAAAAACCAGAATAAGTAGTAAACAGCTTGTGGGTATCAAATAAATGTACAGAAATTTCCTCACAGGTGAATATTTGAAAGGCTTTTAGTAGCATAACTATCTAATAAAAATATATAATATAAAATTTTATTTAAAAAATGAAACTATTGCTCATATTTAACAATGTAATTCCCAGATTTAACCTAACTTTTTAATTTTAGTTATGAAAGTGCTCCAAGAAGATCTATCGGTCTTATCACAGACCACCGCGGAGGAACATTTAACCAAGGAGTTCGTGTCTTCTTCCAATCAATGTCGCTTATCGGGCTAGACCCGGCATCAAACCACAAGCCTTTAGGGTCTGAAATATAATGAGGCTTTTATTCCACCTTTGTGTTTTATTTTACTGGAAATGAAATTCCTAAACATCGAAAAAAAGCGTACGTTTGAGTTACAAACGAAAATTAACAACCCAATTATAGACACGTTTCGAAAATTTAAAAAAAAAAAAAACTTTATAAATTTTGTATACACAATATATATATATATATATATATATATATATATATATATATATATATATATATATATATATATATATATATATATATATTATACGGTTGCCATAGCACTTTTAAATATTTGGTATTGATGCTCAACTTGGATCAAAACTAACAGTTTTAACAAATTAAACAGCAAAACTAACAGTTTTAACAGATAAAACAACAAAACTATTAGTTTTAGCAAATATAACAATTAGCAAAACATAAAATTAAGAAAAAAATAACAAAAAAACACCATGGAAACACCATGTTGTGGAAACACCATGTTGTGTGTGTGTGTGTATGTGTGTGTGTGTGTGTGTGTGTGTGTGTGTGTGTGTGTGTGTGTGTGTGTGTGTGTGTGTGTGTGTGTGTGTGTATGTGCGTGTGTATAGATATACCAAGTATAACAAAATTTATGTGAATCTATTAATACAAAATCTACTCTTGAAACAAAAGTATTACTTATTGACACTCAAGAACGATATTCAAAACACTATATTGTGTCCACCTTTAAAATAAATTTTGGACAACCAGATGCGCTACTTTAATATAATAATTATATTGTTTGTCTTTTAAATGAAAATTCCACAAGTTTCTTTAAGCTCTGTCTTTTAATAGACTTTTTTATTTTTACTCATAAGTTGTGCAAAGGTAACTTATGAGTACGCAAAGGTAAACATAAGGTAACTTGTGAGTACGCAACCTTAATATAAATTTCAAATTTTACATTGTATATTTCTGCAAATGTAACTTGTTATATTTTTTTATTTAATAAATTTAGTTAAAAGAAAGTATTAAAAAAAAAGTATTAAAAAGTAAATTACAAAACAAAAACCAAACATTGATACCCAACTCATGCTTATATAACTTTCTTGATACAAGGAAATGATTCAAAATCGCTTTTCTCGCATATAGTTTATAAAATGAAGTTATCTTTGCTGCTTTCAAGATAGCATAACGCAGACCATAATCACCATCTTGTGACATGCATATTATTTAAGAGACTTCTTTATTGCCTCCTTAATGTTAAATAAAAACAAAATATGGCAAGTTTTATATTAAGAGGTTAATATTAGTAGGTATGAAAAACAAAAAAAATAGTAAGATAAATAGTGTAGATAGTACAAACTGATTTCTCGCTACTGGTTTAATTAAATACTTCTTAAAACGATTCTGTGTCGTAAGAAATACACAGCTAAATAAACTATCAAATACACAGACCAAACAGCTGCTTTTCTTAAACTTTAAGTTTTTATTAGGTATACATTATTTACCACGGAATTAAACTTTAATTTAGCTGTTGTAACTTATAATGTAGATAGTAGAATCGGTGCAAGTTGAACAAATTAAACACATGCCTAATCAATATAGAAAATTATTTTTGGTTTTCTGCAGAAGATAAAACTTTAAGTATAAACGTTGCAGGACCCAATTAATTCTAATCCTTTAAATTGTATTAATCATCCTGAACAGCTAAACAGGACCATTTTTACATCAAACAGAAAAAAATCTTCTGAAAATACAACAAGGAAACAAAGACTCATTAAAGTCTCATTAAAGCCATTAAAAACACTGAAACAATAAATCGTTTTGTATTTTAATTTTTTTAACTTTACACAAAAGACTATTACATCTATTGAAGGAGTATATTACAGACAACTGACAACTACAATCATTAAAAAGTAACTGTCCATTGAGTTTGTCTATTGTCAATATATGATCGGTGAAAGAGAAAGCCATTTTCTGTTTATATGTTTGATCAGGTGGTGAAAGCAAGTAGGTACAAAATTATACTATTGTCTTTATTACACTCAGCTTGTAATGTATCGGTATTTTGGTAAAAAAGTTATATATATATATATATATATATATATATATATATATATATATATATATATATATATATATATATATATATATATATATATATATATATATACATATATATATACATATATATATATAACTGTAATTTTCTAAAATTACTTAAGAGCTATTTAAGCAATCGTAAACAGTATGTGCAAATTGATGTATCCTCTACAACAAATTTACTAGATATAACATGTGGTGTCCCCCAAGGGTCTATACTAGGACCACTTCTTTATCTCATTTATATCAATGATCTTTATAATGCCTCAAATTTAAAAACAGTAATGTTTGCTGATGACACAGACTTTTTTTGTCTAGCAATAATATCATAACACTAATTAATGACATGAACATAGAGCTAATTAAAATTTCAAAATGTTTCTAGTCTAATAAGTTATCAATTAACATAGAAAAACTAAATGGACTCTATTTCATCCAAAATCCAAAAAACATTATTTGCCAAATGATATGCCTCAAATATATGTAGATAATATTCAAATAAAACAATCAAAAGTTATACTTTTTTTGGAGTTTTTATTGATGAAAACCTTACGTGGAAAAATCATATTGAAACCTTGCGCAACAAAGTTTCAAAAAATATTGGAGTACTATATAAAGCGAGAAGTTTTGTAAATAGACACGCATTAATTCAACTTTATTACTCACTTATTCAATGCCATCTATATTATTCAAATATCGCATGGGGCAGTGCTAAAAAAAGTCAATTAGATCTTCTTTATCGGCAACAGAAGCATCTAGCACGACTAATAAATTTTAAAGATCGTTTTACTCATGCAAAACCACTTTTTTTCAAAATGAGTATTCTTAATATATACCAACTAAATGTTTTTAACACTCTTTGCTTTATATTTAAATGTAAGATAAACTTAGCTCCAATACCTTTTCAAAATTTTTATGCAATAAAGCCCAAAAACAAATATGATCTAAGAAATGACAATTTTATTTATCAACATTATTCGCATACAAAATTTGGAAGGTCTCATATATCTTATCGCGGAGCTTATTTGTGGAACCAAATAGTTTTAAAAATTTTGTTTTTCCCAAAGTTGGAATTTTTCTTCTTTCAAAAACAAACTGAAAAAAGTTATTTTCTCAATAGAAAATATTTTCGAGTTCTTCTGATCTCGTTTCTCTTCTAAATGTAATTTAAAGTATTTGTTTTTATTTTTTATTGTTTTTTTAATCGGTATTTTATTTGTATGACGGTTTTCATAAAAACGGTATTTACTAATTTCAAATATTTGATTTTATTTTTTTATTGTTTAGTTAAACGGTGTTTTATAATTGAGGTTATTTTATTTGTATGAAGGTTTTCTTAAACGGTATTTACTTTTTATTTTATATTTTTTTGAAATAATTGGTTTATAATTTTTGTATTGTTAAACTGTTCTCGGTGACAGGATCTTATGATCCTCTTCGAGTTTCCGTGTTCTTCATATATTATGTACCAACGACACTTTTACCAGAGAATATTGTTAAATGAACAAAAAAAAAATATATATATATATATATATATGTATATATTATATATATATATATATATATATATATATATATATATATATATATATATATATATATATATATTTATATATATATATATATATATATATATATATATATATATATATATATATATATATATATATATATATATATATATATATATATATATATATATATATATATATATATATATATATATATATATATATATATATATATGTATGTATGTATGTATGTATGTATTAGTTATAATTGTATTCTGCAAATTTTTTTATCCACTTAACGACGATTCTGATGTACAAGAATTGCAATTGAACAATTTGTTTCACTCGACTCAATTTGTTTATTAGCTTTGGTTGTTTTTTTAAAAAACGTTGTCTTAGTAATCATAACATCAATAAAACACTGTTTATAAAAAATAGTTTTGAATATTTAATCGGGTACATTTTTATTTGAATACCGTTTTTTTTTTCATAAAAAATGGATCCAGTCAAAATTACTCTTGTAATAGTTATTACGATTGCTATTTTTACAAATACTACTTCATTGTATTTTCTTTGTAAAAAACGTAAAAGCAACTACGTCATATTATGTATTAATTTGACTTTTGCTGACATATTGCAAAGTATTGCAGGGTATATACCAGATCTCTTTCTTGATACAAATTTACAAAAAGCTACTACATTTTGCAAGCTAACTGCCTTTTTTGTTGCTTTTCCTTCATTTGCGACTATAGCAATGCACGCTGGAATAGCTCTTTCAAGAATGGTACTACTAAGTTCATGTTTTTCTAGCAACCTAATTAACTATAAAAAATTATTTATTAAAATTGGAATCTCCTCGTGGATTTATGGATTATTTTGGGCCACTTTGCCCCTATTAGGGTTTTCATCATATACACTGGAAGGTACTCGTTCTCGATGTTCAATGAATTTTTCTCCCAAAACTATTATAGAAAAGGCTTATTTAATCTTGATTTTTACTTTTGGTTTTTGCATTCCCGTTACAATAATTATCACTTCCTGTTTATTTACAGCTCACGTGATTGTTACAAAGTATAACTACTTTTATGTCACTTACGGTAAAGAAAATGCAGAAACAAAGTTATTTAAAGAGAAAGAAAAAAATGCAATATCTTCTTTTATACTAATGGTTTTGTCGTTTATAGTTTGTTGGACACCTTACGCAACAATTGGTTGTTTAACTGCTTTTACGTCAGTTAAAACGCCAAATTGGCTTCTTGAAGTAGCTGCTTTATTTGCTAAGTTGTCTGCTCTAGTTAATCCTATTATTTATTACTGGAAAGATGGTATATTTAAAAAACGTACTGTGCGAGAAAAAACATTTACAAAAAGTTTACTCATAATAAAGAGTGAAATAAACAGAAGTATTGATCATACCGCCTAATGTTTATAAGAATATTGAGAAAGCATTTTAATTTTATACAACTGATTTTGCCACAAATGTTACGAATAACTTTACGATTAACTTTCAGAGTAATTTTTGCAAAAAAATTATAATAGACGTAAGACTTAATGGAAGGTTTACCTTTTTCTATTTAAAAATAATATATTATTTTATGATATTAATATTCAAAGATTTAAAAAAAAAAAACTTTTAACAATAATTAAATTTCGACGTTTCTTAACTAATACTCCAAACAATAATAATAATAATAATAATAATAATATATATATATATATATATATATATATATATATATATATATATATATATATATATATATATATATATATATATATATATATATATATATATATATATATATATATATATATATATATATAAATGATTTTTGTTTTATGAAATATTTTTTGTTATTATAAAGTAAAATTTTATTGAATCAATCAAATTTAGAAAAAAAAAACGTTTTGTAATAAAGAGATCTGAGATCTCAATAAAAGATCTTATTTAATATCTAAAAGGTCTTACTTGATACATAAAAAATTACAACTTTTTTTAGTTTTAATTTTTTTTTTGTATATATTAGATTACATATGTAAGTTAATCTATATAAAAAAACTCTATTTTTTATATTAAAAATTTACTCTTTCAAAGATATTTTGAGAAATAAACTGTTGTGCAACTCTTCACTTTTTTTTATTTTTTTTTATTTTGGATTATTCAAGTTTTGTATAAAAGCGTTTATTTCCATCAACCTGGTGTAACCTGCCGTGATCCTTAACTTTGTGTAATCTATATGAAACTCTTTTTCGCCGAAATAAAGGAACTGTTTCCCTGGGTAATGTAAAATTTACCTCCATATTAAGAGATTGCGGTAGTGAGAAAAGTCAGTATTATATTCTGGTCGGTACTAATAACCAGTCACTACCGAAGTTATGATATTGAAATTGAAAGTGCTGCCGTGGCGCAGTGGTTAGAGTTCTGGCTCAGAACCCAGAGGTCCGAGGTTCGATGCCAGCTCTAGCCATATAAGCGACATTGGTACGGAAGGAGGCGTGAACTTCTTGTTAAATGCTCTCCCGCGGTGCTCTGTGATAAGACCGTAAGGACTTCTGGGAGCACCTAAAATAACTACAAAAAAAAAAAAAAGTAAGTTTTTTAAATATCAATACTTTCAAAAGTTCGGTATTGAACGGTACCTTTTGAAAGTGTTTGATAGTGTAAACTTAAATTATCGCCACTACCAAAAGAATCAAACACCTCTTTTGTTTAACCCGCCTACAAGAGAAAATATACTATCTTACATGATTGCTCATATTTTTTACAACACTCCACTCTTTTAAAATTTTTCAAAAAAAATCAACATTTTTAAATTGGTTTTTATTTCCCCAGAGACAAAATATGTATCAAGGCTTGATCAAAATTACTTTGGATTTTTTTGGTAATAACTTATTGATAAAAATAAATATAGTTCAAACTCAAGTCCCCAACACTTGTGAGAAATACATTATCAACTCTTGGCATTATCAACTCTTAAAAATGTCAAAATCAAAACAATAAAACAATGTTATTCTCACAATTAATTTTTTAGAAAGACCTTTAAATTTTATTTTTAAAAGAAATAACCTCTGCAAACAAAATTAAACAATAAAAATAATTGAAAATTAATTATTTTATGAAATTTACTTAATACAGTAAAATCTCTATAATTTTAATTTGGGGAAAAATAAAAGTTCGAATAAGAGAGATTTTCGAATTATAGAAAGTTGATTTTTCTTAAACGCATTTCACGGTGACTTTACATTTAATCGAATTATGGAGGTTTTCGAATTAAGGAGATTCGAATTAGAGAGATCTTACTGTATAATAATTTTAATAAAAATTTTAATGGAGAATTTTTAAGTTAAATTTACATAATTTAATTTTAATAAAATTTCAAATGTTCAGGTAAAATTATTACTCTCTGAAGTTTTTTAATTTAGGACAAAATATTTTAAATTAAATTTATTTCAAAAAAATTCGTATTATTATTACCAATTTTTTTTTTTTTGATATTGAGTTCGGTGTGGCGAATAGGACTTCGGTAGTGATGGGAACAATTTTCATTATTGCAAAAAATGTTTTCACTTTGAAACACTCGATATTGAAATTTAGTTTTTTGATATCGCACTTTCAATATCATTACTACCGATAATTCGGTGTTTTTTAAATGATCGAATTGCCTTTTGGTAAACTGTTAAACCAATTGCAATTGTATGATTAGGAAAACTATTTTTGTTTTATCAGGAATATCTATTAAACTGAGAATCACAAAAATTTATTATTTGCTGCCAAGAAAGTTGAATTTTTTAATGAACATTCAGAGTTTTTTAATAATTAATGCTATTGGACCTAATCATTTCATACATTCAATCATTTCCAAAATTTTCATTCAAGGGTTTTCATTCAATCATTTCATTCATTCAATCATTTCAAGGGTCCATAATTCTTCTGGCATTGGTTGCAACCAATATCAAATTAAAGTGACAAAAATTGAAGCAAGTTTAATGTTACTTAAGTTGAAATATATCATATCCTGAAATATAACATATCCTTGCATGTATCAAAGCATTAAAATATCCTTTTTTTGATATGAAACTTCGAAGAACAGTTTTAAAAGTCATGGTTTAAAAACCATTGTTTTTAAAATGGTTTTTCAAAGGTTTATATTAAAAACATGGATTGTTTAGCAGGGTTTACAACTTATGGCCATTGTTTTTACACCATTTTCACCATAAGTTCCACATCCCCACTAGATATTTTTTATTATACTTTATTTTATTTTATTTTTTTGAGCTTTTTGCTTCAGCGTAAGTTTTCCAATTGTTTTTTTTTTTTCACTATTTTCTTTTTTTTGTTAGGATTATTATTTGCATTTTATTAAAAATCCTTTACAATTTATAATTACACTTTCCCACTTAACTTACCATTCTTTTACTACATTATGCTACTTTCGATTTGACGTGCTTTAGGTAATTGTTAATAATATAGTTTTTTTATTTTAATCTGTAAACTCTTTATACATATCTAAGTAAAGATATATTACACTTATTAAATAAATATACTATTATTATAAAAAATACATCCAATCTAATATTTATTTTTACTTTAACTTATACAATTTTAAACAAGCTTTTAATTCTGTATCTATAATTTATAATTCTATCTATAAATTTTTTTTAGATGTTTTTGTTTATTTTTCTCCTCTCGTAGTTAAACTTATTAAAGATGAATCTGCAAAACGGTCGGCAAAAAAATTGGCCAAACTAATACAACAACTAGCAGTATTGAATCTATTTGGGTTACAGTTGCAAGCAGGAAAATAAAAAAAATTCATTGAACAACTAACAAGTTATTAACGCATTTCCAATTGAGCAACAGCACAAAAAGAAGCAAGGAAAAAAAGCATCTGATGAAAAACTAGAGTTTAGTTTGTTAAACGTATTAAATCTATGTCCTTAAACTAATATCAATTATCGCTGCGCTATCGATGAAATATCGATATATTATCAGATGAATTATTGATGAAATATCACATGAACTGTAGATGAACTATCAGATATTTTTGAAAAAAACATATTATATACAACAGCAAAATAATTAAAAATTTCAGATAATTGAAAAAAGGTTTTCATAAGTACGGTTATGACTGAGGGTTAAAGTTATTTTAATAAACAGGTAAGAGTCAGTGGCGGATTGAGGTTTAGCGTCGTGGGGAAGGGGGCTAGAGGAATGAGTGTGGGGCGATAGGGGTTGGGGTGGCACATTAATCCCTAGAAACCTTTTTTTTTGGAAATTGCACTTGCAGTAAGCATATTTTCATTGATGCTTTTATATGCTTTTTATCATGACTAATAAGTATGTCTAAGACAATAAACAATCTAGAGCTTGAGTTTGCTAAGTTTTGATTGGTTGACAATTATTGTCGAAAAAAGTGATATTTTATATCATTGCAATAGTTTGGTTATTTAAAAAAAAATTTACGCTATACTTATTACCAAAAGCAAGCATTAAGAAAGAAGTTTACTTTCCTGCTAGTTTATACAAATTTTTTACTGCGAAATTTTATTTAAAACGGGTACAGAACGTTTGTTGGTCGTCTTTAAGAATATTATACGGACTTATGACGTCTATAAGGCGTTGTATAGACGTCTTACGGACGTCTTTGCTCGCTGGATTGAAGCAAAACGATTTATTGATAATTTAAAGTCAATGCTCTTAGCAAGCTCATATTTAATTAAAATTAATGTCAATCTCAAAAAACATTGTTTTTTCATTGTTGATTACAGATATTTTTTGATAGTATTTAGTCTACCGAAACTTCTCTCATTATAAGCATAATGTAAAACGAAGAGTCAAATAAATTTTGTAAAGTATAGACAAGTTAGGAAAACATGATGTCATCTATTTTTTTGTTATAAATATATATAAGTTTTTCATTTGTAGTTCAGTTGTCATTTCTGGAGATATTAATGCATACACATCCTTGAAAGTAGAGCCGGCGCGAGTAGATTTCAAGTGGGGAGGGGTTGCCATATGGGTTTTAGCCGAAAACATTATTAAAACATAAAAACAAATCTAATCTGCTCCACAATTTTCAAATCAGCTAATTTTTGATTATTTTTTTCTCTCCTTTAAAAAAGAAAAGTCGTTTATTGTTTTCAAAATCATTGTAGTCGACTAAAACTTGATTTTGTCGAAGTATGGTAATAAATGCGCGGACGTGGTGCAGTGGATAGCTGATTGGTATAAATTTCATCATTAAACAAATGACATTGGACCAACGTTGGTTTTGCATTGGAAAAAACAGCCGACGCTAGCTGGGAAGTTCTCTATGGAAAATTCAACCGCGCCTCATAACTTTATCATTATAACATCCACAGCACTACGCCGTTATTTAACCAATTTTAAAAACTAAAATATTTTAACATTTTTCGCGTGCAAATAATGTTATTATTATATATATTTCGTCGCTTGACAATAATTACAATAACTAAGTAAATAAATAAAAATTTACATGACAGGATCAAAAAGATAACTATAGTTGTCTTATCACTAAGCCACGCAATATATACCATACTTAGCATAGCTTTTAAAAACTGTGTAAGATAATACAAAATCTTTTAAATATTAAATTTTCTTGAAAATTATATTTTAAATAAGGAAAGAAAAAAATATATAATTTAAAAAAATAAAAAATAAAAAATTTATTATTTATATTTTACCCTCCTATTTCTATTTTTTTTTTAAATTTCTTTTGTTAGATTGAGAATAAGAAAAAAAAAAAATTTTTTTAAAATAAAAAAAAAAAAAAAAAAAAAAATAGCAAAAAAAATATATATTTATATATATATAGATATCTATTTATATACATATATATTTTTTTCGCTTTTTTTTTTTTTTTGTATCTAGATAACAAAAACAAAAAGATAAAAAGTGAATGCACACACTCACATATAAATACATGGCAAATAATTAGGGGTACTTTTTAATAAAATTTCAAGAATATATAGTACAAACTTTTTTACATCGGTAATAAACAAATGATAACATTAAATCGTGTAAAAGTTTGCAATAGAATTTTATTTATTTATATGCCTATATATAAAATTAGTTTTGTTTTAAATTGGTTAAGCGAAGAGAGTGTTTTAAGATCATCATTTAAAAGTGTATTCCATAATTTAGGTCCTCGATTTGTAATTGAGTATTTAGTGGCTGAATAATAGTTTTTGGATTGGTCGACCTTCATTTGTAATAATCCTAATAGCATGTTTTTGTTTGCAGAGTAGTTTATTTATTTCTGTAACGTTGGTGCTGCACCAAGCAATATTTACATAGTTTAGGTAACAATGTATAAATGAAAAGTATATGTATTTCAAACACGATGTTAATTTCATAAGTATTCTTAGTTTCATCAAATGCATTTTTATTTCCGGAATTTTCTGGACATATTATGAAAGCATTTTCCGGATTTTTTTCCGGATTTTTTCAGTGAAAATTTTTCAAGATTTCTTAAATATGACCAGGGTAGTAAGTCAGTTATTTACTTCAAAGAACCACAATATTGTTGATATTCCTATTGACGAATAACACGGTTAGCACGGATCCTGATAATGCCTACCTAGCTGACCCAAGAACGCCACTTATACGGAAAGATAGTACACACATCAAGGTACCTTGTGATTCAAATCACAGGAATTGAAATCTTTTAATTTTGTCCGCGAAAAAAAAATTTAATTTGAATTTTCAAATTGAGTAAAATATTGACTTCATAGTGCGCTAATAAAAACACTTGTCGAATATGAACTATTCTATATAATTTGATAAAAATTGGGGCAAATGTAGCCTATAACCACATCAAATTCTTAACAAAATTTCAGTTTGAATGGATGACTGGTTTAAGATTTATGGCAGTTTTAATTTTGTCAGTTTTTTGCTACTTAAACCTCAAAACGTTATTAATTGCTTTGGAATTCAGTCACTATTTTTAAAAAAATGGTTACATGAGTGTTCTTTTATGTAATACCAACAACTTTTATTATAAATATTTGTTAGTACTTGTACCATTTTCATTTTATTGACCAAATATTGATTTGCTACTTAAAGGTTTGAATCCGTCGACACGGCTTTATCTATCACTTATTTATATTTTTATTTATCACTTTTTCTATTTCTAAATAAAAAACAACATTTCTAAAAAAAGAGCCTACATTTCTCAAACAAAAGGTCCTCAAAAAAAAAGTGGGTAGGCCATGGCTATGAATGCATAGCGTGAACATATCAACATTTCCTAAGGTATAAACTACTGCCAATATGCAAAAAAAAAAGGTGTGACAAGTATTATTAATTTAATAAGTGTGACAATTATCGTTTATATAATTTCCTTACCAAGGAAAGAACTATTTAAAAAATATTTCCTTTTAATTTAATATTTCCTCGATTAAATCAAGTAAATATTTCCTTGATTTTAAATTAATAATATGGGTTACTATGTTAAGCGGATTGTTATTAAGCAAAGATTCATGATGAAAGCAAAGATTCATGATGAAAATCGAAAGTTTGTGTGCTTGCTCTCTCTGAAAAAATGTTTAATACAGCTTACTACTTTCCAAGCAGATTGAATATGCCAACTGTACAAGACAAAAATCAATATTAGTGATACTCGGGTACCAAAAGGATTCTGTGAATCATGTAGAACTACTTTGCGCAGGAAACAAGAGGGGAAAGAAGTTAAGCTCCCTCCTTTGTTTGATTTCAAGTCAATACAAGTGAGACCTGAAACAAGAAGCACAATGTGTTGTTGCCTAATATGCCGAATTGGTCGTTCAAAGCTGCAAGAAAAACATCATCTTGTAGAGCAAACCACTATTGAGAAAAAATATAATGTGCGTTGCAGCACATGCCTCAGCCCTTTAGGAAAAGGTTTTCCCCACCAAGCTCTCAAATAATGTTCAGGGAAAATCTTCAATCTTTGGCAGCAAAAGATGCCAAAGCAGCCGAACAAATCGCATCTCGAGTTATTTCAAATAAAGTATTTTCTCCGGAAGAAACCATTCTATTTGCTAAAGCATCCGGCGGGCCTCTACTTACAGTTACCCTAGGTAAATATTTATACTTAAATAATTTTTACGTATATATTGAAATAAAGTCTTGAAAAAACACTAGATAGATTTCAGGAAGTATATTATTGACAAGTTTCTAATTTCTTTAAAAACTAATAGCTTGAAAGTTTTACACAATCTTACTAAACAAAATTTATTGTAACTATAAAATAAGTTGTTGCTCACCGCAAATTTTCTGGTGGCTATTTTGTTAAGCTCGGTATTGATGGTGGCAAAGGTTTTCTCAAGTTTTGCCTAAGCATTGTCAATACTGCGTTACGAGATAAAACCAGCTCACCGCGACAACAACAACCTCTCACTCAAAGGACTGGTAAAGACACTGGAGTCAAGAGACAAACTTGTTGGGGTATTAAAAGATTTGCCAGAAACACACTCCAATATTGAATAAATCTGGTAACAAATTGTATGCAAATTGAGTTAAACTAATTTTGGTTTGTGATATGAAAGTTGCAAACAAAATTTGTGGTCTTCAAACCCATTCAAGTACGCACCTTTGTTCGGCAATGTTATTCAAAAGCCAATCATCTGCGGGCCTGTCAATGTTCTGATTTTAGAAATCATCCCACCGATGGAATTGCATCTCCTCTTAGAAGTTGTCAAACATCTTTTCAAGATCCTTAAAACTGCTTGGATAGAAGCTGTTAAGTTGCCAGCCGTCCTCCAAATTCAACTCAGCCCATATCATGGGGGCTAGTTTGAGGGAAATGAATGCAGGAAACTTCTTAAAAATGTGGAAGTGCTGCAGCAACTTGCTGATACAAACATGATTCCCTGCATAATTGATCTAAACAGTAAGCATCTTTAAAGAACTGCTAAAATAATTTGAGTTATTAGAGATTAGGCAGCTGAAATTCATAGCATACGGCTTTTAATGAACATTTTCACCATCTTTAAAAATAGTATTATAGAGTATTTGCATAAAAAGAGTACATTGAGCTATTTGTTAATAAATATTTTGTGGAGAAAATCAAATCAAACAAGTCTTAAAATGTAATCAGATACTATTTTATGGTAATACAATATAAAAAATAGGGTTTAAATAGTTATTTTTTTACTTAATTTTGAATGTAAATGTATTTAAAATGATTTCAAGAGTCAATACAAAAAAATTTAAGAGATCTGCTTTTTTTTTTTGTTTCACCAACTGTAGTCATTTGACCAGGTTTTGCACTTTTTTTAGCAGTTTGGATGTAGTTTATACCTTAAGAAATGTTCATATGTTCACGCTATGCATTCATGGCCATAGCCTACCCACTTTTTTTTAGGACCTTTTGTTTGAGAAATGTAGGCTCTTTTTTTAGAAATGTTGTTTTTTATTTAGAAATAGAAAAAGTGATAAATAAAAATATAAATAAGTGATAGATAAAGCCGTGTCGACGGATTCAAACCTTTAAGTAGCAAATCAATATTTTGGTCAATAAAATGAAAATGGTACATGTACCAACAAAATATTTATAATAAAAACTGTTGGTATTACATAGTAGAACACTCATGAACCATTATTTTAAAAATAGTGACCGAATACCAAAGCAATTGGTAACGCTTTGAGGTTTAAGTAGCAAAAAACTGACAAAATTAAAACTGCTATAAATCTTAAACCAGTCATCCAATCAAACTGAAATTTTGTTAAGAATTTGATGTGGTTATAGGCTACATTTGCCCCAATTTTTATCAAATTATATAGAATAGTTCATATTCTACAAGTGTTTTTATTAGCGCACTATGAAGTCAATATTTTACTCAATTTGAAAATTCAAATTAAATTTTTTTCCGCGGACAAAATTAAAAGATTTCAATTCCTGTGATTTGCATCACAGGGTACCTTGATGTGTGTGCTATCTTTCCGTATAAGTGGCGTTCTTGGGTCAGCTAGGTAGGCATTATCAGGATCCGTGCTAACCGTGGTAACTTAATGTTAATGTTAATAGTAATAAATGTGCTTCTTATATAACCTTTTGGATTCAGGCTGGCATGGAATCTTTTATTCTCTCTCGACAATTCCAATTCAAGTTTCACTCTTCTCCATGGTTTTCCTCTCATTGTGCTGATGCAATATCTAATCGTAACCATTACTTTCATATTTATCAGGAAAATAATTTTCCTGCAACAGACATATGTTTACTATTGATCGAAACCATTGTAAAAAGGTTTTGTCTAACGCCAAAGGCTGCTATTATTAGGTCACGAAATCTCGTATTTTATCTCAAAAACTAGGTTCTAGTGACTTCTGGAGAACCTTTAATAGTATTTAAAATAAAGGCAAATCTGTTATTTCACCTCTCTTGTATAATTTAGATTTTTTCACCTCACCCAAAGACAAAACTGAATTGTTTACTAAGAACTTTTCATCAATATTATCTCTTTATTCCACTTATCGCGTTCTACCTGATATAGCCGTCAAACAGGTTGACCCATTGCATAACATTCGAATTACTCTAGCTTCTGTATCTAGAGTAATTTCATGCTTAGAATTTTCTACAGCTTGTGGTCCGGACAACATACTTGTTATAGAAAAGTTCTATGGGCTGTCGTCTATACTTTTAAAACTATATTATAATTGCTTATCAGAATCTTATTTTCCAGCTTGCTTAAAAGCGGCACCTGTTTCCCTATTTTCAAAAGTTCTGGATAGCGATCTGACTCGTCTAACTACCGTCCCATTAGTCTTTTTCCTATCATAAGCTAGGTTTTCAAGTTTTTAATTAGCAAAAATTGATCTAGAATTTAATAACTTACTTTCTAATTATTAATATAGATTTTGATCTTCTCGTTCTACAGCTGATTTGCTTATAGTAATAACCGATAGGTTTGATTGTGCATTAGATATATGTGGAGATGTTAAAGCTATTGCTCTCGACACTTCTAAAGGTTTTGATAGAGTTTGGCATGCCAGCCTTTTTCATAAGCTCATCTCTTACGGTGTATCTGGTAACATCTCTAAGATTTTTGAATCCTTCCTTCCAATCGTAGTACAAAAATTATCCTTGATGGACAGCACTCTTCTTCATATCCTGTAACTTCACGGGTTCCTCAAAGTTCTATCCTTGGTCCTATACTTTTTTGAATTTACATTAACAATCTACCAGAAATACTTACATCTAAGTTGGTATTGTTTGCTGATGATACTACCATTTAATCTTGTGTTGATAAGAAGTCAACACTCTCTGATTGCTTGAAGGGGGAATTTGAGCTTAAAAAGATCTCACTTCTGCTACAGTATGGGGTTTTACATTGGTTGGTAAACTTTAACTCGGTTCTCAATTTTTTTTTAGCTAATTGTTATCGTCTAGATCTATTATATTTCTAGATCTTCCTATATTTATGAACGGTAGTGTACTTGATGAGTCATCTACCCTTCATCTTGTAGGACTAACTCTTACTTCCAATCTTACTTGGAAACCATATTTCAATTCATTTGCAAAATTAGCATCCGTTAAGGTTGCGTCTCTTTATCGTGCTCGCCACACTCTACTCTTTATCTCTATAAATCTCAAATCCGGCCTTGTATGAAATACTGTCATATCAGGGGTGGATCTTCAAATGATGCCCTTTCTCTTTTAGACAAGGTGCAAAAACGCATTGTAAACATAGTTGGACCTGCTCTTGCAGCCTACCTCCAATCATTATCACATCATCGTAATGTTGCTTCTCTTTCTCTTTTCTATAAATACTTCAATGGACACTGCTCTAAAGATGTGCCATCTACTAAAATTCATTCTCGCGTTACTCGTGCTTCAATTAAGTCTCATACTTTTACTTGAACATCAGATCTTTGGAATTTGCTTCCTTCATCTTGTTTTCCTGATTTATATAATTTGAAATTTTTTAAGTCGCCTATTAATCGTCACCTTGCTCTATAAACTTCATCTTTTCTCTTCCCGTTACTTCCAACTCTAATAGTGTTTCTCTTCCAGTAACTTCCAACTCTAATGTGGTTGCTTGCAGCCATAAATTGGAACGCAAAAAAAACAAATGAGTTCAGCGTTTGCGTTCCAAAATAAAAACTCAAACGCAAACTCAAACGCATTTGAGGCAATTTATTGCATTTACTTACGTAAATGTAAACTCAATTTACGTTACGTTTTATATAAGGAGTTGAACAATATTAATCAACCTTTCATAAATGCGCAAGGGACTTGACTTAAAGATCACAATTGCACAAGGAACTTGACTTAAGGAACTTTGACGTAAGTTTAATTTTTTTTTAAACAATACATAAATATTAAAACTAAATATTTACATGGCGTTTTACTGGACACTTACAAGAGCATTTTGTACTCTTTACTAAACACTATATTATTCCATTTATAAAATTTTTTTTATTGAAATTTTATCATTTTTGTAGACCTTTTCCCAGCCATGGGCAATTAATTCCTTTGCGTAATTTTACGATTGAATGTTTTTTTATTTATTACAATTAATAAAGTGGTTGTTTATCCAATGTTTTTTATGGAAGATGGGCATCATACCCACAATACCCTACTTTTCAATTAAAGTTGTTCGTTTCTTTTTCATTTGTCTTTTTTTCCGCTTTTAATAATTTTCTTTGTTTTCTTTTTTTTTATACTTACGTACAAAAAAAAAAAGATTTATTATTTACCTGTTGATTTTTTTTCAAAAACTTGCAATGCAATGCAATTCCACTACATTAACAATACATCGTAAAGTTAAGCTTGCCATAGTTTAGAGCTATAAATAGTTTAAGAACTTCATTAAATCTGCTGTAGAATCACAAATTTCCCACTACTTCCTCCAAATGTCACAAATTTAGCGCAGGCGGGTACTTTATAAATAAATTATAAGTGAGCGTCAACCTTTTTAGGCGAACCTTTTAGATACAAAAAGGATTGCTTAAAACGAACAATCAACCATAAAAACACGATGTGATTGGTCAGCGCACACGTACACTTTAAAAGTTGCTTAAAACAAAGGAAAAACTGACTATAAAAATCTGACTATATTCACTCAATTTAAACTCATTATACACTCATTTTAAACGGAGTTATTATAATTTATTATAATAACTTTTATATTTTATTATAATTATTAGTTATTTTAATTTAGTTATTATAATTTATAATACAGAATTACAAACTTTTGATTTTATTTTCAATGGAGAGTTTTTGGCAGTCTTAGCAACATGTAAGGTTATTTTTAGTACACTCTCAAAAATAATGTAGACAAATTTATCTACAAATTATGTAGACACGGATAAATCTACAGTTTTGTAGCATTAGTTTTGTGACGCGTTTAGTAAAGTCTTATAATATGCTTTAAAAATTAGTAACCAGACTAGTCTATGGATAGACTTACAACACAGACATAGACAATTCTGTATGTTGTAATGGACACAACAAATGTTTAATTTTTTGTCCTTGTTGTGTCTATCAAATTTTTGATGGTGTCCTAAGATTGCTCAGTTAAAAAATAATTTTCACTTTATAAGTCTACAAAGCATAATTTTTTGTCTATTTGGTGTCTATGATTTTGTCTAAATTTACTTGATTTCATAAAACCAGAAATATTGATTTTTGCCAATAAAATCAATATTTCTGGTTTTATGAAATCCCTTAGAAACAAAAAAACTCCTTGATCACATATTTTTAAAATAATTTTATTGAAGGTGATAAAGATTTTAGTGACTAAGGAAAATTTTTTAAATGATAAACTTACCTTCAACTTTTTTGAAGTAATCCCAAACTGGAGAGGGCATTTTAAAAATAAATTTTCACGCACATTCACTTAGAATTGAAAAACAACTGAACTGAGTAATTAATGAACTTCAATTGAGCACAAAATAGTCCATTTTGAGGTTTTTAAATAGACATTAACTTTTTAATCAACAGCACACGCTAGACAAAAAATTAAAAAATGAACTTCTGTTAGAAAAATTGTATTTTTAATTTTGTGCTCGTTTTCAGTTTTTGAAACGATGCTACAGTGAAAATTTAATTACTCGTTATAAGTCCAAATTATATATTAAATAGATCTTCTATACCTCATTAAAAAATCGAGATTGTTCATTTAGTGTCCGTTTTTAAAATGATTGTCTAGAAAGACAAACACAATATGACAATGTCAAAAATCTTTGTATATAAATGCAATGATATTTCCCTGTTGTTGTATACTTAAAACAATACTTACTTTTTATATAGGCCATAAATTACTTTAAAATAATTTTACACATTCGTAGTTTCAGCAGATTTAATACATTTTTGATCATTTTTATTAGTATATCAAGGGTAGTATGTTTCTCTTTAAAGTCAGTTTTCTTACAATTTTACTTTAGCTTTTGGCCAAAATCAACTCGACAGCGGTTTTAGAAACCGACTGTATGTTTGCATTAAATAAAAAATTTGTTGTAAAATGTTAACGCTTATTTCACTGTGGTACATCGACTCATTGCAAACTAATTAAAAAATAGATTTCGGCACACTCTAAATTAAAAAAAGAGTTTTATCTCTGGATTAAAATAGCCGACGAACCCAGCAAAATAGTCAAACTAGCACAGGGTTTAAAAATTTTTTTGTATTTTCGTTGTATTTTATATTTATCTGTTTTAAAAGTTAAAATAAAAACAAGTCGAAGTTTCAAAAACTTTGAAACTTCGACAAACTTTTTATATATACCAATATAAAATATTCACACCCTGTTCTATTAACCCCCCCTCCCCTAAAGTTGCTTTTTCATTTGAAGTTTGATAATTGCAAATTTTTGATGAGCCGGATAATCCCATGAAATTGATAATTATAAAATTTTGCTCCACATTCTCACTAAATAAATGAAAAAAATGAAATAAAAAAGATCGAAACCACTTGACGATGGAGTCTTATCTTGCTTCTTCATTTTTAAAGCAAGCATGTTTGTTTTTTGCATAATTTAAATTTTAAAAATAAATTCTAGTGTTTTCAAATAATTTTAAATAAAAATAGTAAAATAAACACACTCAAATTGAAACAAAAGTGAAAAAAATACTAAAGTTAACAGAAACATTTGTATTAATCTTTATCAATAAATTACAAGAATGTTTTTCTTTAATGTAATTTAAAAAATTTTTTAAAATTAATATAAGTAATTTAAAATAGTTTTTTAATTAATCAACTGAAATGATATCATTTGTATCAACTGAAGTCTCTAGATTAAAATCAAAAGCAATATCATCTTCATCAATCTCATCTAGTCTCTGAAAAAATCTTATTTCATTTTTTGAAGTTTGATAATTACAAAATCCTCTTGTTTCAACTATGTACTTTGGAAGTAACTCAAGGACTATAACAAATTCCCATCGATGTAAAACAAGAGCTTTCAATACTGAGTCTTTACTGGATGGAGGAGGCTCAGCATACATATTTCTACCACCATTATTTCGTGGATCAAGAAAGTACGCGAACCCCATGGATGGTGTATGCACAAATTCCCATTGGTGTAAAACAAGAGCTTTCAATACTGAGTCTTCACTCCATATTTGCATTAAATTAACAAATCCTAAAAAAACTTAAGAAAGTAAACAAGTATCTGATTCCAGTTTACCTATTAGTTTCGATAATGGTTTCATAACATTAATAAAACGTTGACAATCTTCCCAAAAAAAATTGTCTTGTATAATATTTATATACTCTAACTTTTTTGGGGATAAAGATATGCGCGTAAAGGCACCTGAGTTGACTAAATTCAAATGGATTAACTTGTTTTCAAGATTACGAGCAACTGATGTATGATGGCTAAAAGAATTATCAACATATTCTTTTATTGAACATTTTTCACCATTGAATGCATCCTTATAGAGACGCCCACTAATGCATTTACTAGATGGAGGCTTATATGCAGGCCTAAGATTTGCATGATGTTGCTTCCAAGCAGAAGAATCAGCTAATGCAAAAGGTACTCCTGTATGGAAAAACACCCTTGCATATGATTTATCAATCTTTTCAATGTCATCTTTGTTTATAGTGTCAAAGTATGAATTTAGCATAGTTCTTTTAGAAGATTGCCTAGAAACTGAACCTTCAGAGATTTGTGAGGCCATTTTCATTGCTTCTTGTTTCAACTAAAACACTTTGAAGCTCTCTTTTTATTTTTTGAAGCACAATTTAACATTGTCAGATGCTTTTTCACATCCCCTTATATGCAGCATTCATCTGAAAGTTGAGCGTGCTGTAATTTGTTTATCACAATATTTGCAATAAATTTTTCTTGTTGAACCTTTTCCAAAAAAAGAGACATGCTTTTAAATTTGATCAACCATCTTAATTATTTTACTTAAATACAATAGTAAACATATGTATAATATTGTTAACAATATTAAGTTAAAATTTTTGTTATTGGTAATAATTAACAATAACAATAATAATAATAAAAGTAGTAACAATAATAATTATAGTAATTATTATCATTTGATTCAGATAACATAAATCCAAAGAATAAACAAAAAACATGTAAAAAAAAAAAGCAAAAATATTTTTTAAAAAAGGTAAAAAGCAACACAAACAACGTGGTATAAAAATTTATTGGTTTAAAACTATAACAGTTTAACAAACTAAAACAAAAAATATTAAAAAATCAAATTAAAAATCACTTTAATTATTTATTCAATAATATAGTAAATAAAGTATAGCAATTAAATACATTAAGAAAATAAGTATAATCATTAAATCATCAAGTCATTCCGGAAATATTTCATAAATAAAAAGCATATAGGTATACTAAATGGTATACTAACCACTGATCTCAAAATATAACTGGATAGCATTGCGGCAAATTTTTTGAAGCCAGTTTTGGCCTCCCAAGATGGCGACGGTTTCGGTTGATTACAAATGAAGAAATTTTTGTTACGAACTTATATGTCATTTACATACATAAATATTATGAAATGTACATGTCTCAAATATAATTTTTGGTTTTACATATCAATAATTAAAAAAAAAAAGGCAATATTACATATTTACGTAAATTTCTCTATTGTTTAACAAAATATATTCTAAACAATAAGTTTGTATAATTATTATTATTAATAAAGTAAGATATTATAAATATCTTGCTTTTTTAAAGATAAATAAATTTTATTAAATAAGATAAAAAATTTTTAGTTTTTTTTAATTAAGAATTAGTTTATTTAACATTAGTAAGAACAAATAAGGAACTAGTAGTTCTACAAGTTAACAATTTCCAAACAACTTTCGAATAATTATTTTAAGTTTGAAAAACTGAAATAATTTTATTCATATTTTGTTTATTTTTCATTTAACTACTTACTTTTAATTTTAGTTTTACTATAAATTATTTGTTTAATATTGTTTATAATACAATTTATGCACCTTTTAGTTCTTAACTACCCAATGCTGTGTGCTAGAAGGTTAATAACTGCATGGTAGGCAGCTAAATATCTTTTTAAAATAAACAATTATGAAATTAGTTTTTCAAATAGATATCACAAATTTACAAATGCTGCATGAACTATTAGCTGAGCTCTGTGAGTACACACAACTCAGGGGTTCCTTATAGAATTTTTTTATTTAGTTATTTGTGTCTTATATTACTTTATATGTATATATATATATATATATATATATATATATATATATATATATATATATATATATATATATATATATATATATATATATATATATACATATTTATTTTTCTAGTTAATTTGGCAGCCAAACTGCCAAATGAGCCAAAAAACAAGGAAAATATATTGTTATCACTTATAGTTGAGTCAAACATGAGGAGCTAGATCAATATTATTTTCAAGAAATCGACTGATCTCAAAGCAGCACTTGCTAATGCATTTTGAATTCCAATTTCATTTGGAAATAGGCAATCTATTAAAACAACCATTTAATTTGGAAACACCTTTCTGTTTCTTTGCGTATAACACTTATGGTTGGTTTAATCAAACCTCCTATGTCTTTGAATTTTAAAAAGCTATTTTGTTTTAAATGAAAAGGGAGTACTAGTGCATTCTGACATTTAATGAGGATATTTTTTTTTTAAGTCATTTTATCTACGTATCCAGCAATATATTGGATCAAAGTTTTTTTGTATTTAAATAGATTGTTGATGTTTGGAACATCTGCATTATCGTGATCACTAACTGTTGGTTCCCTCTCCAAGAAATCATATTTTCTTATTAATTCAATTTCAGTAAAAGATATTTTAGAACTAAAATCACCAAAAGAATCGTCTAAAACATATATATGAGTTTTATCTCTGATGCTGCAGTTTTCATATGAAAATCAAACGGTACTTTGCATAAAAAGTTATTTATATGTGAATTGTTGGCAATTGATATTGCTGTTAAACATTTCTGCAGATCTCACAGCACCAAAAAAGAGCTCTAGATGGTTTTGACTGAGCTTATATGATAATAAATAATTTAATGGTGAACCTTCTTTTTCAACCCAGTCAAGAAACACCTTGCTGACTTTTTTATATTAATGAACTGTAAATAGCTGTTAAATAATTTTATAAATATGTTGTTGAGTTTATTTGCATAATAGATTGATTATATGACATTAAATTCAAGTAAAAATACTTGAATTTAATGTCATATAATCAATCTATTATGCAAATAAACTCAACAACATATTTATAAAATTATTTAACAGCTATTTACAGTTCATTAATATAAAAAAGTCAGCAAGCTGTAATATATAACCATAATACTTAACAGCAGGTAAGCAGGATATTTAATTAAAGTTAAGGAGATATTTCAAAGAGGAGGAAATGTTTTGAATATTTATATAATTTAAATTTATTTATCTCTTTATATTATAAAGAGATAAATAAATTTTTTTCAAACAAATGTATTTTTATATACATTTGTTTCTTCAATTGTATTGAGTGATTATCATTCAAACTATAAGAAACTATTATTTACTTTTTATTTGTTTTAAAAGTTGTTATAAATAACTATAATTCAGACCTGGGTTTTTTTTACCAGTATAAGTGACACTTAATATTTATTTAACTTATTTGAATAATATTTTATTCAAATAGGTTATGCAATAATAGTATAATATAATTCTAGAAGGAACCCCTAAGTTTTTGTATACTCACAGCACTCAGTTAACAATTCATGCAGAATTTGTACAAAATGGCATCTTGCTACAAAAAATAGAGAATATAGTAGTAGAGAATATAGAGGGTAGAAATGATTGCCGTTTATCATATTGTTATGTTATTAACCTTCTAGCATACAGCATTGGGAACTAAAAACTATAAGACTTATAGTTTTTAGTTCCCAATACTTATACATAAGACTTAACTTAATTTGTAAATGCCATTTAATAATAAATTCAACTATACAAAAAAATAATTTCTTTTTTTCTCTAATATTTATAAAATTCATTTGTTTTCTTTTATTTTTAACAAATTTATAAGCTTATTTAATTATTTTTTTTTGTAATTAGATATAGCCATTTAAAATGTATGTCGGTTTCACCGCTAGGAACTAAAATCGCCGCCATCTTGGACGGCCAATTTTAGCTTCAACATTTTTCGGAAAAAACAATAAAACCAGCTATCCAGTTATATTTTGAGATCAGTGTATACTAACATTCAGTATATCAAATATACGGTAAAGTTTACCGTAAAGTTAGTATATATACTAACTTTACGGTAAACTTTACCGTATATTTGGTATACTGAATGTTAGTATACCATTTAGTCTACAATTTATGTAGACTTGGGATCGCCGGTTACAGTATACCGTGTACTGTAACCAGCGATCCCTAGTCTACATAAATTGTAGATAAATTTGGCTACATTATTTGCGTTGACCGCCATTACTTCGGTAAAGTTATAGCAGTCAAGTAATGGCACATGGCTGATTTCACCCTTAAACCTCAGGGGTTTGAATTTGTTATACCTTCTTAAGTAATTTGTTAAAACAAAATTGCTACTTTTTAAATAAAATATCATTGTTCATAATATTATTACATACTTAGGTACATCGTGTATATTTGCATCGTATGTAGATTAGTAATAAACGATATAGATCAATTTATTAAGCATATAAAAGGACATGAAATTACTGGTTCACTGAAACTCCTGTTTCGTTGTATGCAAATGCAATGCAGTAGCACGTTTTTAACACTATATAATTTATGCAGACATTTGAAATCATATCACCTTAATACTTTTGAAAGCAATGTAAGTTGTCTTGTTGAAAGATTTACAGAAAATACTCGTACTTTTGAAAGCAATGGAAGTTGTTGTGGTGAAAACTGTAAAAAAAGGTAATTATAACTTTGATTTGAAGAATACAATTAGCGATGAAAACAATTTGGATAAAACTATTGATAATGAAAATAACTTTGATAATACTAATAATAGTATCGATAAATTGTACACTCAACAAGCAAGTAATGAAGAAAACTATGTAGTTGCTGTTGTAATGGTTGTAGAACTCAGAACTAATAGTAACATACCATTCTGTGTTGTGCCTGATATTATTTCTTCATTTAATGTCATGGCAAACTGTTCTCTTTCAGATTTATCAAATAAAATAGTTCAGGAAATAAAAGGCATTTCAGAAACAACCAAACAAGCACTTCTTAATAAATCGATGCCAATATTAGATAATGCTAGGTCTCCCTTAGAATTCATTAAAACAAGATATCAGCAAGATTCTTTTTTTGAAAAACATCAACTTTAAGTAAAACCTGAATCTGTTTTATTTGGGCAAAGGTTTGAGTGCCATAATGATAAAGATAGGTTGGTGTATGATTTCTTTCAATATGTTTCTATTGAAGCAACCTTACGATCATTATTGTTAGATAATGATTTTTGTTCACTCCTTTTCAAAGCTCATACACAAAATTTTTTTAATTTACACAGAGTTTTATGACGCTAATTTGTATGCATCCCATTCATTATTTGCTGATAAGAATAAAAAGTCTGTTATGATTCAGTTATTTTATGATGGCATGGGAACAACAAATCCATTACGTGGACAATCTACTTTATGTAATATAGGAGTGTTTTATTACACTTTTAAAAACTTACCAAATAATTTAAATTCATGTTTTTCTAATGTTCATTTGCTGGCTTTGTGCTATTCTGAAGATTTAAAATATTTTGGATTTGATCCTGTTTTAAATAAATTTAAAGCTGAGATAACAAAACTTCAAAATATTGGTTTCAATTGCGTATTTCCATTATTAGGTAGGCAAACTGTGTATGTTTATTTTATTCTATTTTTCTCACATAAATACAACACTGAATTGAGATAAATATATATATATATATATATATATTTTTTTTTTGTTATTGTTCTGTTCTTTTTAGAACATTAAGCTCTCTATTTTATAGAATACATTTTTTTGTAGTGTAACGTTTTTGTATAGTTTTACATTAGGCTTATACTATATTATTCTTATAATATTTTAGGTGAGCAAACAATTTATGTTGGTTTATGTCAAGTTGCCTGAGATAATTTGGCTTTAAATGGTATTTTTGGGTTGATTGAATGTTTTTCAGCAAATTTTTTTTGCTCTGTGTGCTATGCAAAACAAAGTGACATTCAGAATTTCTTAACTGAAGATAAATTTACTTTAAGAACTGTTGAGTCACATCAATAGGATGTTCAAATTTTAATGCAAATGGAAAATGCTGTAGTTAACCATGTAAGAGGAGTTAAGAAAGATTCTGTTTTAAATAAAATTCCAGACTTTCATATTTCTAATAACTTTGCAATTGATCCTATGCATACAATTCTAGAAGGACTAATTCCTATTCACCTTGCAGCCATTTTTACAAAAATTTGTAAAGAAAAAAAGATTTTTACTATTGACATATTAAATAAGAGAATGTCATATATCTTTAGTATGATAAGTACTGACAAACGAAATAAACCTCCTGCAATATTCAAAATTGAATAAAATAAAATACATCCTTCAATGAAAGCAATGCAAATGTGGGCATTTTTTCGATTTTTGCCACTAGCTGTTGGCGATTTGATAAACGAAAATGTCAAACAATGGATTTTTTTCATTCAACTTTGCAATTTAGTTGATATTTTATTAGCTCCTAAGTTTACATATAGTATGATAACTTTGCTTTGTGATCTCATTGAAGAACATTTACAATATTTCAAGGAACTTTTTCCAGATTTAAAACTGCGACCAAAGCAACATTTTTTGGTTCATTATCCAACCATTATTTTTCAAAGTGGCCCTTTTTATAAGAATGAGTTGCTTACGGTATGAACTTAAAAATTCATTTTTCAAACGATTGGCTCATACTGTTTGTAATTTTACAAACATTTACTATACACTTGCTTACAGGCATCAATATAATTCTTTACTTTCTAAATTGACTAAGCAACGCAATAGAGGAATACCTTTAGTATCAAAGTCTAATCGTATTTGTGTTAATTTATTGCCATTTGAGAATGTGCTGTGTTTTAAATACAATTTAAAATCAGATGACCATGTCTTTGTTTCTTACAAAATTCATATTGGTAGCATAAATATTCGAAAAGATCATTATCTTGCTATTTCTATAAATAAAGATGGTTTGCCGATTTTTAATGTTTGATTTTGTTATTTTTGTTACTAGTTTCAATTAGTAACGCAATAAATTTATTTAAAAGAAAAATTAATTCATGGAAGCTAAAAAATTAATTCATAGAAGCTATGTGAAGTACTAAAAGTAGACAGATTGCCACAAAAATTAGTAACCAAGCTATTAGGTATTTATATATAAATTTTATTGTTTATTAAAAAAAGTTTATTTATCTTAATAAAAATGTAAAAAATTAAAACAAATATCAACTGACTTCTGTCTTTAAGGAGGCAGCTTTATTCCACGCCACTTCTTCAATGTTGATTTTAATTTTAGTTTTTAAAATTTTTTCTTAAATTATTTTAATAACAAATCTTATAATTCTAAAATTCTGGTTGCAATAATGTGAATTATAATACTTTGATATGTTTTTATAATTTTAGTTTTTGTAATCAATTTAAAGAAATGTAATATTTATATTCTAAAATTTATTTTAGAAGAAGCAATGGATCTCAATTCCTTTGTATCAGTAAATGAAAATGATTTGGTTGAATTAGGTTTTAAAATGGGACAGAAAAAAACTTATAATACAGTGGTTGCAGTCATGTGCAGTTGTACCTATAATTGGTTTCTTACAGCCTCAAGCAACATGAAACATTACATGAATTATCACCAGTGCTAAACTTAATAGCTGCACCAATTCAGAGAAATATCCCATTCACACCCTCTAGTAATGTATAAACTTTTTTATTTAAAATATTTGTTAAAGAGAGAATCATTAGTATAGGATCTATCATATGTTTTTAAATTAAATAGTTATATCCTGTGAAAGAAGTACTCTTTAAAAATGACAACAGTTCCACAAGTGTTCACGGCCCAACACTCATGACAAAGTTATTAAGTGGTGAAATATATTCAACAGTGTAAGTATATTTGTATCAATATTTTATCTTTTTTGTATTTGTTAATATGTTTATTATGCTAGTTTCATATTAAATGTTACTTTGTTTAGAAAGGATATGCCCTCAAAGGAGGAAAAATTAGCTATGGCTATTTCGATATTGGCAGATTTCCCTTGTCTAAAAAGTAAACTTATGGAATCTGGTCATGTAAGTGTTTTAGGATTTATTATGTTGTTTCATTGAAATGTGAATTATTCTATGCATTTATAAACTTTTGGATTTTCTATAAAATAAATTGTGTTTTATACATTAAGGAGCATTTTTATTGTGGAAAATCTCACACTGGCCATATTGAGATTTATGTTAGACAACGGCGCTTAAGATCTAAACAAATAATCACAAAATGGAATCATAGAAAAGGAATGCAGGTTTTTTAACAAATTTAGTATGTACGTAGTATTTAATACATTTTTAGCATGAATGATTGTGTCAATTTTTTTTGATTCATTACTATTATTAGACCACATTGTCGAGAACTTGTCTGTGAAGAAAATTGCGAAGTTGAACGTATGCTCCGAGAACGTCGTCCAACAGCTCTTAACCAAGAAGAGCTGCTGCACATGATGGCTGAGTCACGAATTTTTCGAAAAGATTGGATCTTAAACACAAAACCAAATGCTACTCTTATCCTGAAAAGATATCCGAGGTTTTTGGATATGAATGAAACTGCAAGTTTTTTACTAAAATTCTTATAAATCTCATAAATTGGTTTCAAATTTAAATTAATCTATTTAAATCTATGCTGCGCTTATATTTGAATGTGCTTTTTGAAGTTATATCCAAGGTGTGTTTTAATTTGTATTATGTTCTTGTTTAGATACAGCAAGAGTTTTCTTTTTTAGTTGGAGAATTTAAAGATATTCGAAATCAATGGTCATTATGTAAAGATACAATTTTACAACTTGCAGTTACTGCTTCGGAAAAAGATGAAGATTTGAAAGAAGAGTTATTTTGTATTAGTGCTGTTGAAAATGAATTTGATGAAGGTATTAATTAAATTATTAATTGAAACTTTTTTTAGAAATTGAAAATATTTTATATTAAAGGTAATGGAACGTATACATGTTATAGAAAGCTTTTTTTTATTAGCAAAAAAAACAATTGTATCTTTTAAAGCACTACCGTATTTATTGCCATCTCCGCCAAAGAGAGGAAAAAAGGAACCTAGAAAGTCTGGTAAAGCAACATCGATGCGTTTTATTGTTGAACTTGAGGTTAGTATTTAGTTTTTTGTTTCTTTTCTACAGCTTTTATTTCTGATGATTTCTTATATTTTTTCATTACTGGATTTAAAAATAATAATTTTTTTTTTTTTTTTTTTTTAAAAAACATCTTCGCTTCCAACAAGGCTGCAAGCAGCCACTAATTAAAGTTAGAAGTTACTGAAAGAGAAAAGATGAGATTGTAGAGCAAGATAACGATTGACGGACGACTTAAAAGATTGCAAATTATATGAATCAGGAAAGCAAGATGAAGGAAGCGAATTCCAAAGAATTGATGTTCGAGGAAAAAAACTAGACGAATAAGCGTTTTTGGAGCACTTAGGAACAGTCACAGAAAAAGGATGACACTTAATTGAATGATGAGTAACACGAGAATGAATTTTAGTAGATGGCACAAGAGACGCTAGCTCTTTAGAGCAGTGCCCATTATAGTATTTGTAGAAAAGAGAAAGAGAAGCAACATTACGACGATGTGATAATGGTTGGAGGTTGGCTGCAAGAGTAGGTCCAACTATGTTTAAAATGCGTTTTTGCACCTTGTCTAAAAGGGAAAGAGCATCATTAGAAGATCCGCCCCAGATATGGCAACAGTATTCCATACAAAGCCGGATTTGAGATTTGTAGAGATAGAGAATAGAATCCGAAGTAAGAAAGTGACGACCTCGATAAAGAGATGCAACCTTAGCAGATGCTAATTTTGCAACTGATTTAGTATATGGTTTCCAAGAAAGATTGGAAGTAAGAGTTAATCCTAGAAGATGAAGAGTAGGTGACACATCGAGTACATCAACGTTCATAAATATAGGAAGATCTAAATTATTGCGATAACGATTGGCTGAAAAAAATTGAGTTTTATCTGAATTAAAGTTCACCAGCCACTGTGAGCCCCATGCTGTAGCAGAAGTGAGATCTTTTTCAAGCTCAAATGCCCCCTTCAAGCAATCAGAGGGTGTTGGTTTCTTATCACGACAAGAATAAATGGTAGTATCATCAGCAAACAATGCCACCTTAGATGTGAGAATATCTGGAAGATCGTTAATGTAAATTAAAAAGAGTATAGGGCCAAGGATAGAACCCTGAGGAACCCCTGAAGTTACTGAATAAGAAGAAGAGTGTTGTCCATCAAGGACAACTTTTATGCTACGATTGGAAAGAAAGGATTCAATATTTTCATCAAGTTCTTTGAAATCAGGAGCAAATGTAGACAAATTTTCCTAAAAATAATAAATTATCCAACCTAATAATAATTTATCCAACCTAGCCAAGTTTTGCAAAAAAACCTGTAAAATAGTGTTATTTTTCCAAAAACTAAACGAAAATTTGGAAACCTTGTGGAACTTTTAAACTTAATTCATATATGAATTAAGTTAAAAGTTCCACAAGATTTCCAAATTTTCGTTTAGTTTTTGGGAAAATGTCACTATTTTACAGGTTTTACCACTCTAAAACCGCTTAAAAAATTTTTACAAGTTATATATAACTTGTAAAAGTTAGTGATTTTCTTTTTTATAGGATTTTAATACGGTTTTATTAAACACCCTTTCAAATATTTTTATTATAACTTTGTACTAACACTCTTATGCCGCATCTAATCTGATATAACTTAGTTTTGAATTTGACAGAATTGCTGTATAAGACCAAACATTAGTGCAGTAGCTTCATTCGGTTCCACGTAATTACCTAAATTAATGTAGAAATTCAAATAGACTAGACACAACTATAGAGGGAATATAGTAAGTTATCCTAAACGCTAGGGTTTAAATTAAGCCGATTATTACTTTTTTCTAGAATATGACAGTTGATGCTGCTGTTGAAGTCTTAAATCTAGATGGGTGCAAGCAGCCATTAATTTTTATACTAGGATCAGCAATGTATATCAAAGTTGATTTGAATGCTATATTGGTTAAAGATGCCGATTCTTTTCCCGAGATGGTATTACTTCTTTTGGCAACGTTTTACGTTTTTGACCTGAAGTATCCGGATGAGTTGCGAGTGCTATTTTCGTTACTTGAAAAAATTTGTGGCATTCCAGCAATAATACATAGTTCAATTGCAAATGAACCTTGAGTAAACTTATATATAACCAAAATAATATTTGTTAAGCTTTTTGACAACAATATTAATTTTCTATGGTATTTTCTATGTTTATTTGACTTTGGCGTTTTTTAATTCCGAATAAATTTTCTATAGTTTGGTTATAAAAAAATTAAAATTATAGATTTTATTGAAAAGTATAAGTAGTTTTATAGAGTTTTTTTAGTTTAACTAGCATGCAAGTTCCTAATAGGAACTTGGATGCTACTATATATATATATATATATATATATATATATATATATATATATATATATATATATATATATATATATATATATATATATATATATATATATATATATATATATATATATATATATATATATATATATATACATATATATATATATATATATATATATATATATATATATATATATATATATATATATATATATATATATATATATATATATATATATGTGCTAATATATATATTAAAGTGTTTATGATAAAATTAATATTAAATCTAAATGAATCGGAAAAACTCCAAAAAGCTACAATAAATATAGATTTATTATAAGACACTACAGGAAATGTAGCGTTTTTGTCTACATTATGTACGCGAGTGAAACATCAACATTCAATGTAGGTAAATAAAAAACTACAAAATTGTAGATAAAAAGGCAACACTATTTGTAGTTATAATGCTACATTAATGTAGATTTTTCCGCCTTTACAATTAATGTAGACTTTTTATCTACGTAAATGTACGTGAGTGAAACGTCTACATTTAATGTACGCAAAATTGCTACATTTTGTAGATAAAAAGACTACACTATTTTTGAGAGTGTAGCATATATATAGCGACCTGAAGTCCTATTTCAGTATTCGGTATTATTGAAATAAACTGAAGCAGGGAATCAGTTTGCGAAAAATCCAGCACAAAATAATGTAATCACTTAAAGAAAATCTAACTATTAATAGAAGTTTATTAATAAGTTATTTAACCTTTTTAATAAAATAAGAACAAATTATTTATAGTGCAAACACGTTTCATAACCATAAAAAAAACTCAAGGTTTTTTATAAATAAGCCGTAAAAAAACAGGCCACTTAATTTTTCAAGAAAAGGCAACAAATGAGGCCGTGTAATTTAAATAAGCCATGATTTGTCCCTTCATGCTATAAAACTTTTTATTTATCTAGTTTTTTTCCTCACACATCAACAAAACCTCAAAACTCTCACCCGTTTTTATGTTTAACTCATAACTTAATAGTAGTTATTTGTGACTTCCTTAAAAGGGAGTTAGTTTGAAAATAAACAAATGCCAGTGTTTAATAAATAGTATATGTATCCATATATTTATTATAAATAAAGAATCTTTAATTTTTTATTCCCAGCCCCGGCTAAATCCTCTATATTTTCCGGGGGTAGGTTTGTAAAAAGTCTTATTAGCATGGGCCTCGCTCACTTACTAACGGCAGATAGAAAAAGAGTGAACTTCATGTATGTAATTTGAAAGCAAATGAAAATCAAAACATAGAATAAAAAAAACTAAAATGGCTTTTACCACACAACTTGTTTATACGTTTTGCATTCAAGGTTATATGACGTGACTATTTCAAAATGATAAGAAAACGCATTTATAAATTAAATCAGTTCTTAGAATAACACATTTTATGGAACAGGCATTTGCTTTAATAAAATATAAAGGTTTCTAGAGTCAACCAGATGGTTAAAAAGATATAAAGATGCAGAATTTGAATAAAATTCTCATTGATAACTAGCAAACATAATGCCATTCCAGTATTGGCGGATTATGACTTTTCGGGGCCCGGGGCATTTTTTTTGTGCCACAGCGTAAAAAATGACTAAAAATAAAATGGTCCTCAAAACTATTTCAAAACTATTATAGCCCCCTTACCCCTCCCCCCTCATTAATCCAGCACTGCATTCCAGACCAAATAATATGAATATTTTTTGCCAACTTGGACCTTTGAAATACATTGTTCCATGAAAGCTGAAGATACTTCAACTTTAATAAAAAACTCGTTTTGTTTCAAACAATTCGCATAACCAGATTGTGTTTTAATTAATAAAGTAATTGTTTTATCTGATATAAGTAGTTTTTAAACTGAAAAGCAGGTGTTTCATCTTAGTTTGCATTTGTAAATTAAAATTTTTTATAAAAAATACTTATATTATAATATGGCGTAGAACAGAATTTTTCACAAACTGACCTAAATAAATAGAAGAAAAAATATGCTTTAGAGATTGTGTTTTTTTGTCTTTTGCTTTCAAAATCATTTTTCAAAATGCATGCCTCCCCTCCCCCTCCCTTTTTCCCCTCCGCAAAAAAAATAAAAATAAACTCCCCCCCCCCCCTATTCTCTCTCCTCCTCATTTATTTGATCTAGAATAAAGATCACTACCAACTTTTATTACCATCACACCTTGTATTAAGGACTCAAAAAAAATGAGATTTAATTTAATAGCCTTATTTCAAAGGTTCACTGGCGGTTGCTGCCAAAAAACAGAGATAATCAAAATGACTTTGGTAAACATTGGCATTTATTTGCATTTTTTATTACACCTTAACAACAAAGCTAAACCTCATATACTTTCACAAACTCTGAAATGTGTTCTTCAAGACATACGAGTAAAAAAATTATATAGCAAATAAATAAAGAAGGATGTCTTAAAAACTTCTTTTGTTGCACCTAAGTCGCGCCAATGCCAAACTTGTTAACGTTAAAGTTAGAACAATTTTACGTATAAACAAAAAAAAAAAGCGTAACTTCACTCGTAAAAAAAACCCATTTGAAATTTAAACGTAATACAACTTTTCCGTACAACATCATATAATATGATTCATATTTCCTTTTAATACTTCTAAAAATAATCACTAATTTGTTTTTCTGACATATAATCTAATTTCAAACAATATATTTAAAAGAATACTTTAACACCCACAACCTCGAGACGAGGACGAAACAAACTTTGTATTAAGATGTATTTAAAGACTGAAAAATTAGAAATAAATCATATAGGTTTTCTCAGCAATTTTTTATTTTTCTTATTTCATTATTTTACGAGTCTGAAACAATCCATTATGTAAAACAATTTATGTTTATGTTTATGCAAAGGTTGAAAAAGAACTTTTTTTTTTTTTTACGCTTGCTGCCAAAACTAGTGAGATGATCAAAATGACTTTTGTAAATATTTTTTATTTACTGTTTTGTACTTTACCAAGCAATATTTTGACCTGTTACACGGTTTGCGCTGAATACGGTTATCAAACAAAACTAGTCGTATTTATGTAGTCACATTGGATGAGAAACCATTGTAATTGGTTCACTAGTTATTCATTTAAAAAGTTGCTAACTATTCTCTCTCGAAGCCGTACGCCAAAAAATACGATATTTAATACGTAGTTAAAAGTAACAAGTAAAATTGTTAAGGAAAGCACATTATGGCCACATTATGGCCGGAAAATTGAAAAACAATGAAAATGAAACAAAGCAAAATAATTATTTTGAACTTTTTAACAACAAATTATGCTAAGCATTTACTTGCGTAAAAGCAAACATTAACCTATCAAACTAAAAACTCGAAAAAAAAATTAACATTTAACTTTAGTTCAACGTTTCGTAGTATGGAAGAGGTTTTGTTATCATTAAATATTGCTAGGACAGTGTTAGCTATTCAAAAAATTAGCGGCTTTAAATATGTGGCCTAACGGATAAATTTATGATTAAATAAATATTAGTTTATTTGCTTATGTTAACATTATTGTTAACATTGATATTCTAATAAAAGTAAAAATTGGCGCTTCTTCGGAAGCAGAAGAAGTTTTATATACAGATATTTAAATCATATATATATATATATATATATATATATATATATATATATATATATATATATATATATATATATATATATATATATATATATATATATATATATATATATATATAAAATCAATTATATTCATATTTATATATATATGTTTAAATTTTTTTTTTGAGTTTAAAATTATTTTTAAGTTGTAATGTGTAGTTTTATATTGCTTTCTAACATCCTTGAGCGTAAATATGTGTTTTGAAAAAAAAAAATGTGCCAAAAATGTATGTAGGGGAGAGTGGGGTAATGGTGAACGCGGGGTAACTCCGAACATGGTCAAAACAGCATTGTAAAAAAATAAATTCGACAATTTTTTTTTACCTGCTGAGAAGGGATCCTATGCTCAGTTCCAGACGTGCAGTAGTGTAATGAAGCTGCGGATGTTGTTCACTATAATTTGATTTTAAATTTTTCTGATAATTTTATGCAACTTTTTTCTTGAGTAACACTCTGTTGTAGCTTCTATGGAAATAAAGTCACTCCTTTTTTTTGTTTTTGTTGCATAATATAGTTTTTAGACTTAGTTATTACAATTAGTTTTTTATTCGCTATTACACAACAGTGCTTGTGATTGCCCCCCAATGTGTTCGGAATTACCCCACGTAGGCAGGGTAATTCCGAACACCAATGGTTTTATTTCTGGCATAAATTTTTATTTTATAATAAGATTTTTAAAAATTCCTTTTGAGGGTTTGTGACTGAGTAGTTAAACTAATTGATAAGCAATAAATATGATCAATTTTGTATAACTGGTGTCTTTAATTTGCATTCCCGCTTAGGTGTTCGCCAATACCCCACTCTCCCCTAAGTTAGATAGATTTTTTTTTTAATTAATTTTTTTTTTAAACAATATTTTTTTAAACGAATATATAACCAATAGAATTTTTTTTAATTTTATTTTAAATTTCTTGCGATTGTATTTTATCCGTATTTGTATACTCAAAGGAACATTATTATCGGTCGATCGATTTATATATTATTATCGATTATCGACTAAATTTTAGTTATTTCAAGAAAAATAAACCTTAAAATTTTGATCTTTGATTCAGTTTCTTATTATTCCTAATATATTCTTATTATTTAATCCAACTTATCAAAAAAAAATTATTATTACAAATATTACTATTGCTGTTATTATCATTATCAATATTATTGTTATTATTCGTGTTGTTATTATTATTTTTATACATATATATTATTTATTAGTTGAAATTGTATTCTTTTTTTTTTTGTATTGACGACGGTTTTATGTGCAAGAATTGCCATTGCCGAAAACTCAATTTGTTTGTTTTAAATCTATCAACTATGGTATTTTTAAAAAAACGTTGCCTTAGTAATCAAATTATTCATAAAAAACTGTTTATAAAAATTCAGATTGAACATTCATTCCGATACTTTTTCATTCGGATACTATTTTCTTTTTGAGAAAAATGGATCCAGTCAAAATTACTCTTGTAATAATTATTACGATTGCTATTTTTACAAATACTATTTCATTGTATTTTCTTTACAAAAAGCGCAAAAGCAATTACGTCATATTATGCATCAATTTGTCTTTTGCTGACTTGTTGCAAAGCATTGCAGGATATATACCGGCTCTTTTTCTTGATTCAAATTTACAAAAAGCTACTACTTTGTGCAAGCTAACTGCCTTTTTTGTTGCTTTTCCTTCATTTTCGGCGATCGCAATGCTCACTGGAATGGCTCTTTCAAGAATGGTACTACTAAGTTCCTGTTTTTCTAGCAACCTAATTAACTATAAAAAATTGTTTATAAAAATTGGAATTTTTTCGTGGATTTATGGACTTTTTTGGGCTTTTTTGCCCCTAGTAGGATTTTCATCATATACAGTGGAAGGTACTCGTTCTCGATGTTCAATGAATTTTTCTCCCAAAACTATTATAGAAAAGGCTTATTTAATATTGATTTTTGCTTTTGGTTTTTGCATTCCCGTTATAATAATTATCACTTCCTGTTTATTTACAGCCCATGTGATTGTCACAAAGTATAACTACTTTTACGTAACTTACGGTAAGGAAAATGTAGAAACAAAGTTATTTAAAGAAAAGGAAAAAAAAGCAATATCTTCTTTTCTACTAATGGTTATGTCGTTTATAGTTTGTTGGACACCATACGCGACAATTGGTTGTTTCAACGCTTTTACGTCAATAAAAACACCAAACTGGCTTCTTCACGTAGCTGCTTTTTTTGCTAAGTTGTCTGCGTTAGTAAACCCTGTTATTTATTACTGGAAGGATGGTCTATTCAAAAAACGTTCTGCACATAAAAAATCATTTACAAAAAGTTTACTCATAATAAAGAGTGGAATAAACAAAAAAGTTGAACATATCTTCTAATGTTTATGAAAATATTGAGCAGCCATTTTATTTATTTATACATATATACAATTTATTATTGTGATGATGATATTAAGATAAAAAAATAATAATAATAATAAAAACATTTTTTAACAATAATCAAATTTCTACGTTTTTTAAGTACTACTACACAATATTTATAAATTCATTTTGTTTTATGGACTGTTTTTTTATTATTATAAAGTAAAATTTTGTTAAATTAGAAATTTCGAAAAAAAATATTTTGCAATAGAATATCTACTTAAATATGTAAATATTTTTTTACGATTTTATCAGTTTTTTAGTTTTTCCTATATCTATTTTTTATCTAGATTAAATTAGATAAACAAACTTTTTTTTTAGTGAGTATTGACTTGGCTATTTACTCATTTAGAGATGTATCGAGCTATACGCAGTTGGACAATTTTCCAGTCTGCATGAGCTGATTTTGATGATGGCTCACTCCAAAATTGAACACCTTTTGAAGTTTTTTTCCCTGAGCTAGAGGAATTTTTACAATAGGTAACGTGGTAATAAATGGGTATTGGTAAGAAATACACCTACCAGGATTGGTGGCTTGTAGACGTTTAGTTTGTTTGACCAGTCGCTTTTACACAACAGTTACTTTTACAAAGATTGGTTTTAAATGATCAAATAATCTGTTAGTGATTTGTTTAATCAAGTGCACTGTGATTGGCAAAATATCAAGAACTTTTGTTTTTTCAGTAAGATTTAGCAAATTGATAATCACAAAACGTTTTTAACTTGCTGCCGAGAGTTCCTTTAAATAAACACAGAGAGCTTTCTGATAAATAATGCCATGGATCTAGTTTTCAAATATCCATAATAATTTCTGACATTACTTGGTTTTTTAAATTTTTTTTAGAAGTTTTACTCCAAAAGCAGGGAAATTGTGATGCTTTGATGCATGCAAGGATAACTTGATGCGTTTCAGACTAATCCAAGAAATTACTAGTGTAAAAGGAGCACTTTCAAGACAAAGTAACATTAAGTTTGCTTCAATTTTATATAATTTTTTTTGCAATCTTGAAATGATACAAACCTTTTGTAACTCATTGCTTTAATCAACCTCTATTTTAACCATATATTTTTAACCATATATTTTAGTAGAAGTTCACGTTAGTCAGGGATGTGCTTAACCAATCCAACAACGTAAATATGTATATATATATATATATATATATATATATATATATATATATATATATATATATATATATATATATATATATATATATAAAGTATCCACTTTGTTTATAGCCATTTGATATATCAAGCTTTGTAGTTGTAGAACTGTAGAAAAAGTTGCGTGACAACGTGATTCGTTACGTTGATTTTCTAACTAAACTAGATTTAGCTCATTCATATATAAAGTGGCTATTTTGTAAATCTGTTTAAAGAAACTCTTGAAGTAAATTGAAATCTGCTTATTTTGATTAGAGAAATTTACAGAATTAATTTTGATTAGAGAAATTTACAGAATTAATGTTTTGTCGTGCTACAGTGCTAACACACTTAAATTGAATCACAACACAGTAGCCAGAATCCCATATTTTTCAAAAAAAGTCATTACTTTTTTTACTTTCATTCATAGGGCTCAAAATTTAATATATATAGTAATTGGATGATTATGATTTGAATGAGCAGGATTATTTTTTGTGTGGTTGCCATTGCAAACCCAGTTGCATAGCAATACACATATTTATGTTTAGTTCCAAAGGTTTATTTTTCGCCAAATGTTTCTAAAATCGGTATACAATCTAATTTGATAATTCTAATAAGATTGAACATTACTCCTTGTTTTAAATTACATTCGCACTTTTATATAAATACATACAACTTCTAAAATCATAAAGGTACAAAAGACACATTTATAAACTAATATCATCTGTGAATGACCTCAATACGTCAACTCCAGCTGGTAAGTTTTTAGTTTTGTTGTAACTTCCTGCTGTCTTTCTCAGAGATGCAATAAATGAATCAGATGTACACAGTAGTCGATTTAACAAATTTTGGTTAGTTTTTACACGAGATGGTTTTCTTGCAAAATGTTCACGATAGTTTTGATAGTCTTTATTGCGTGCTTTTTGAGCTTCTTCAGGATAGATACCAATGGTTAATGCTAAAGTTTTAATAATTTCAGAACCACGGATTAAAATTTTGTGCAGAGATTGTGGCATATAGTAACAAGGATATTGATGAACATAAAGTCGAGCTGTTTTTAAACAGAAAGCCTCAAATTTATCAGTGTCAATGTCTAAACTAAATGAAATCGTTGTCAATATAAAACGCAAATTTAGAATCAATTTAACATCAATATTTAAAATTTCTGCAAACTTTTCTGCACTTTAAAATGCTCTTCGAGCCGTATTTTCATCATTTTATGTTTCACTACCATCAGATTTCAGAATATCAACTATCAAGCCCATTTCATCTTTAAATCTATTTTGAATTTTTTTGCTTCAGATCTTTATTTTAAATTTATCTTCTACAGTTCTTGCCAACCAATTTTATTTCCAAGTCATTTTATATACAATATGTAATAAACATTCAAAAAAACGTATCCAAGCATGTAAGGATGATAAACCAAATGAATAATTGCCTGTCATACTCTTTTTTAAACCCATTTTGATAATATCAGTCATTACTTTGGGACTTGCCCCATAGTACAGCATTGACTAGAATTTCTAACATCTGAAAGAGCGGAGTGAACTTTTTCATCAATCATACTAATTTGTATTATATGATGTATTTTTATTTTTTTATTGTTAATATCATCTTCAGTATCTTGCAAGTTTGAAATCTCAAACCTAATGAGATCCTCTTCTGATTTAGAAATTGCTGTTGTTTTATTTCAAATTTAAAATGCAGAGACCAACAGTACATTGTTGACAATGGTTGTGGTTTTCGCCAAGCTGGATACTGTTTTTCCTTTGAAAAGCCGCACAAGTCCAATAGCACTAGGCAAGTAATAAAATTTTCCTGCTCATTATTTAAACTTCTTGTTACTGTTCCTTGCGATATTTGTTTATATATAGACTGTCCTGTGGTACCATCAAAGCCTATTTTGTATCTCAGAGAAAGTCTTTCTGGAGTGCCTTCAGTGCTAAGGACATCATACTGCGCCTTGCATATTCTGTTTGCTGTATGATCCACTAAAGCTTGCAGTTTTATTTCAGCTAAAAAGTGTGAGACAGATATATCCGCAGGATAGCATAACAGCTCTGCATCCCAAACATCATAATATGGAGGATATATATTAGCTACCTTTTCAACTGCTTGATTTCGAATAATTTGGTTGGAAGATTATGTTAATCTAGCATCTAAAAGATGACAGAGAGCTTCATATTTAGACATTCTACTAACTTTTTTTGAGGTTTTTTCAATTGGATTTTCTTTTCTCCGTTTAATTTCTGAAGCAAATTGTAACGCAGAAACAGAATACATTTTAGTTAAGTGACTAACTTTATGTTTTTTTGGTCTTAGTAGGGTAGTCCTCAAAGTTTGCCTTAATTGGTCTTACAATTAAGCAAACGTTTGAATTTTCAGGAACATGACTTTACAGCCATTTTTTATTATTTTCTTTAAATCGAGCTGTTGTTATATGACTTGCGCCACCTATCTCGTAGATGCGTTGTTTTAGTTCGCAATTGCTCCTTGTTGCAATCCAAATTCATAGCATCAATAAGTTTGTCCACAATACTAGAGCCGGATATTTGTAGATTTTTAGGCTTATACATAATTAATGCATATGTATCAAAATATTTCATTTTTAAAAATACAAATAATATCACAACAACAATAACAATATAATCATATAAGAAAGATGATGGATTAATAAGGTTAGTAAAACCATTCATTCACATAATAGTATGTATTTGTCATATTTGTTTATTGGCTCTATTATCAGACAAAAGTAATTATACACACAAATATGTTTTTGCTGCATAATACAATTTCGGGCTATAACAGGCCGTACACAATTTATTAATAGAGACACAGCTGACATGTGCTGAAGCTGCATCGAGTTTTATGTCATTATACACGTATTAAACTATGTATCGTTTGTGTCAAAACAATGGAGGACTTTAGAGCAAAATCTACATTCCAATTTACTTATTAAAAATGAATATAAATAAGTACAATTTCTCGCATCATCTTTGTTATATTTTTTAAACATTATAATTACCTGCAATATAGTGGGGTCATCCATAAATGATGTCTGTAAATATTGGAAAGTTTGATACTAATTGACAATGGGGAAGGGGGTGTTGAGGCCAAAATGATGTCAATTTAAATTATTTTTTTAGTTTTAATGAGCAGATTTTAACGGTATTTACATCTACTAAATGGTATAGAAATGATCTTTTGTTTGTGGGGAAATTAATATTAAATGCGGGGAATTTGATATTATATTTTATTAAATTATTTATAATATAATATCATAAATTAATATAATAAGTTTCCCAGAGACATTAAATAAATAACAACTACTAACGTAAAATAAAAATTACTTTCGTTTTATTAATATATTACCATTTGACTGCGAATCAAATTATGTTAGAAATATTAACTCTTTGTATATAAAATTCACAATCGTTACTCGCTCCCTAGCGGATTATAAAGTGTGGTTCAAAGTAAACTCATAATAGTAAACTCATAAGTTTGTCATTTTTTGAAATTAAATTGTCGTTATTTCAAATACGAAACTCTAATTGCTCTCTAGTTGATTGTAAAACGTGATGCAATGCAAACACATAAAGTCTATTGAAAATTCGAAACGCTAATTTGCTCCCTAGCGGGTTGAAGAAACTCTTTCAAAAAGCTTGCACTAACAATGAGCAAAGTCATTATTCTGATTGTGATGTAAACAATACTAATAAATCAATATTAAAATATGGATGAAACCGCATTAATTAACTTATTGATGGTCTCGTATGGAAATGCTCATCCCGATAAAAAAAAGGCTAGTATCCAGAAAGAAGTCCATAGTATATGGAATTCATTAAAAGAAGATAAACTGGTACATAAGGATCTTGAATCAAGAGTAATGTATTTAATCAATTTATTTAATGAAAAGGCACTGAAGTTCAAGAGCAAGCAATTATCACTTTGGGCCAATGCTCCAAAACAGTCTGCCCCCACGTATACTTGAATTTGAAAAGAATTCCTCACAGTTTGTTGAGCTCACCAATGAGCGATCTGTTATTGATGATCAACAAAGTGCATTAACTTTAAGTTTGTTGACCACGAAAAATCAAAAAAATGCAAGAACAGTGGCTCAAGATCGACTCAATTGCAGCTTTGCAGATTGCAGCTTTAAATTGTGAAGTTGCTTGCTGGAAAAAGAAGAAACTAGCTCATCTATGTAAAGAACTGGCCAAAAAAAAGTATGATCAAGCTTAACAGAAGAAAACTAAAGAACTGAAAAAAGCTAGAATGTAGGAAATCTGCTTGGAGGATCCAGAAGTCAAAGAAAAACTAAAAATCAGAAAGAAACCTGGTCGACCGTCATTAGAAGTAGATCAACCTCTTCTTTTAAAGAGGATTATGAATATTGCTATCCATGGTTCGTCCGCTGATGAAAGACGTCGGTCAGAGGTTCTTCGGGTAATGATAGCTTGCCTATGTTTGTTAATATTGTATTTGTTAGAATTTTACTCTTAGTTAGTACTTGCACTATTGCAAATATTCTTGAAATGTTAACAACTAGAAGATTCAAGATTTGATTTAAATATAATTTACGAAATAAATCCTGTTTTCTGTAAAAAAGTTAATTAAATTCACATATATTTTTTATTATTTAGAGCATTAAAACTCTCGACGAATTGACATCCGAGGCACGTCAAAGCAGTCCCTGTTAGATTGATCAGTCCTCAGAATAAATCTCATTTAAAACATGTTGACGGACTCTTTTGCAGTTCAACTATAAAATATGTGGAACATATTTTATAGTTGAACTGCATCCTCGACCGCGTTTGCTCATAGATTAGACTTTCAGCGGCTCTTGGATATCAAAGAATTCGACTCTATTACCAGAGATCCTCAAACTAATATGGTTGAGCCTATCATTGTGTTTAGCGTCGATGGAGGACCCGACGAAAATCCCAGATACCAGAAAGTAATTGAAATCGGGATTCACCATTTCTTGAAGAATAACCTTGACGTTCTTTTCATCATGACGAACGCTCCAGGCCGCAGTGCATTCAACAGAGCTGAGCGACGAATCTAAGTAAAGAATTATCTGGGGTGATTCTTCCGCACGAACATTACGGAACTCATCTTGATTCTCAAGGTAATTACATTGACAAAAGTTAATTTGTAAAAATATTAATATAATTTTTAACCTGTAATAATCAACATATCTTTTTAAATCAGGCAGGACAATAGATAAAAATTTAGAAAAACTGAACTTTGTTTTTGCTGGACAGACTTTGGCTGATATTTGGTCTGATCTAAAAATTGACGGTTATCCAAAGATTGCAGAGTATATTGATTCAGACAAATTAGAGCTAGAGTCGAGGAGCCTTTTATTACAAGATCAATGTTGGATTGCCGATCATCTTCGAACAAGTCAATATTTTACTCAAATTGTGAAATGTGAAAATCGTTCTTGTTGTCGGACTATTAGAAGCTCTTACTTTACTCTAATTAGAGCAAGATTTCTCGCGCCACCTGTCCCTGTCAACCAAACGAGAGACGGGCTCAAAGCAGTAGATGTCTCAGAAGGAGCAAAAGAATTGTTTCCATCATCCGTTTTTATGTTCATCGCATCAAACATTGAAAGTATTCTTCCTCGTACTGCCAAAGGACTTGCCGTTTTAATTTTGCCGTATGATGCGTTTTGTCCATCAATTCAGTCTAGCCTAGCTGACAGAATCTGTAAAAAGTGCAATATCTACTTTGCCTCCCAAGCTATGCTGAAAAAGCACGCTTCTATCCATTCTTCTGCTATAACACTCCCTCTAATCAAATAGGTCCAAACTGTTCGTAACGCTGCCAAGCGTCAGACAGAATTTTTGGCAGTCAGAAGAGTTCGGAAACTGCTGAATGGTTAGATGAAAATGAATTTGACGCAACGAATTTGATTGTACCTCAAGAATACGATATCCTTTTAGAACGCGGAGAGCATTCACTACCTATTGTTTTAATCGATGATAACTTTAACAACCCATGGGAAGATTATATTAAAGATATATAATACTATTTGCTTAGTTGATTATTTCATGAGATATCGACTATTATATAATATAATTTGATAAGATCTACTATTAAATAAATAATTTAGTCAGAAAAAAAATCAATGGTTTTTAAGCATTTTTATCGCTTTTTAGGGGGGGAGTACACAAAAACTGACATCATATATAACGAAAAATTGATAAAAAACACTGACATCTTTTATGGATGACCCCAGTGTTGTTATTGCTCGTTTGAAAGTAAAAAAATAGTTCTAAAATATTATATAAATTAAAGCGCAAATGCAGTTAATTTGAAAACATAACAAAATATCGGTTTGACAACTATTTTTAAAACTTATTATTTTGTTTTTTTTCAAACTGTGCATAATTGTCTTGTATTATTGTTGATTAATGTTAATAATTTTGAATAATGCTAATAGAATAATATGTATGTACATATCATATACATTTTTAAAAAGCTTGGTAAATATGCTTTTTAATAATGTATCAAAACATTTATATAAATCACTTATTTCCACCTTCTGACCCTCTGTGCACAAGGCAGAAAACTACTTTTATCTACTTCTGAAAGACTTTTTAGTAGTCTTTTAAGACTAGGTTTAGCCGATTCCTGGCCTGCTTTGTTTGTATTATAACGAGCAACTTCATAAACAAGGCAACACCACAAAGGGTTTGATCTTGTTAAAGTTGTAAAAATAATTTTTACAAAATTAAAGGCGACTTGTAAATGTATATTTTTTTTCTTTCCTTTTTCAATTATAAGAATAGTATGTCTATACATAGCATGATTTCTCAAAGTTAAATGGTTTTTATTAGTTTTTTATGACGCATTTTTGAATTTTTGCAAGTTGTTGCATCTTTTATATTTGGCAGATTTTGTTAATTTATATGCTTTTTCATAATACTGTTTTATTTTTTAGCAATTATTGTCACTTTAACTATTAAACTCAAAAATTCTGATTGACAACGATTTTAAAAGATTGAATAAGATTTTATAACCACAAAACTTTTTTGTTTAAGTTTTGGAAATAAACCCCCATGGAAATTGTTCTATATATGCGCAAAGTTAGCTGATGCAGACTTAATTTGTAGAATATAATACTGGCAAAATAATAAACAGCAAAATAAAAAAACTCATTATGTGTGTTACTTATCAAATGTAGATATAAGTACAATATTTCTGTATACAATATTTCTTGGGATAATAATCTTATTAGACTTTAAAGTTGCGTTTTTAAATTTGTTACAAAATCTTAGTAAAAACTTGTCAGTTTGTAATTTTGACAGTAATTCAATGAAGCTTTTAAGTTTACAAAAATTAGTCTCGTCAAATTAAAATAGAAGTACCCATACATCAATTGCTTGGTTAACAAAAAGTTTTCTCCCAAAGTTGGATTGAAACAGAACAGAGTACTGCATAATATATTGTAAATATATAAATAATTAAATAGTTATTCAATTTTAGCGGTTCACGGTAACAAGTAGATTGGGCCTCCGTTGAGTTTCCACGTTTTTTATTAATTTATCGCTTTTTTTTAATCTTTAAATGCTTTTAAATAATTAATTGCTAAAAGTAAGTAATATTTATTACTTATTACTTTTGAAAAGATATTTTTATAGAAATATTTTACAGTTTATTTTAAAGTACGTTAGTAATTGTTATGCAACAATTTTTGCGAAATTTGAAACAATGAATTTGGAATTTTTTATTTTATTTTAAAGACTCACTATAGATAAAAATTCTTTTTTTTTTATTTGTCTGGTATTGATGTTTTAAAACAGTTAAACTTGTGTAATTAAAAAAAGAACCGATTGGTCTTATTTTCAATGCTCAAACGGACCATCATGAAGTAAACACGATAT